>NC_079505.1:30474698-30632303 GCF_030052815.1 Hevea brasiliensis
CATTTATCTGGTTAGCATAAACTTGGCATTTATGACATTTTTAAAAGTACTCAATGCAATCCTTCTCTAAGGTGGTCCAGAAGTAACCCGGCCTTAGGATTTGCTTTGCCATCATATACCCATTGCTATGAGTAGCGCAGTTCCCCCCGTGAGTTTCGAATAGAATTCTTCTTACTTCTTTCACATTCACGCATGTCAATAATTCATCATTGGAGCTTCTTTTGTATAAGACTTCTCCGCTGGGGAAGTATACCATTGCTAATCTTCTGATTATTCTCCTTTCGTTCTTGCTTGCCCCAGGAGGATATTCCCTATTTTTAATGTAAACCTGGAAATCATGATACTAGGGTTTGCCATCTGTTTCTTCTTTGATCATAAAGCAGTATGCCGACTCACTTCTTGCTTTAATTTGCAATAATTGCGTTATTTGCCCTTCCTCCATCTGAGTCATCACTGCTAGGGTAGCTAAGGCATCGGCAAATTGGTTCTTATCCTGACTCAAGTGAGTCAAAGAGATCTCCTCAAATTCCTTGATTAGTTCGAGGAGATATTTTTGATATGGGACCAGTTTCGGGTCTTTAGTCTGCCATTTTCCTTTGACTTGGTAAATGATCAAAGCTGAATCACCATACACCTCTAATTTCTTTATCTTCATTTCAATGGCCACCTGTAAACCGCTCACGCAGGGTTCATAGTCTGCTACATTATTTGTGCAGCCAAACCTTAGTTTAACGGCTATTGGGAAATGTCTCCCATCCGGGGCAATAAGTACTGCTCCAATCCCATTACCAGTCAAATTGATGGCTCCATCATAACACATTTCCCACACGTCATTTGGGCATTCAGCATCATTGCTCACTGTGTTAATATATTCGTTTGGTAATTCAAAATCCAGGGCTTCATAATCATTGATTGGGTTCTCAGCTAGGAGGTCAGCTATCACACTCTCTTTCACTGCCTTTGTTATCATATAGACTATGTCGTACTGAGAAAGTATGACCTGCCATTTTGCTAATCTTCTAGGTACAAAAGGGCTTTCAAATACATACTTGATGGGATCCATCCTGGACATAAGCCATGTCTTATGATTCAACATGTAATGTTTGAGCCAGTTCGCTGTCTAAGCCAATGCACAACAGGTCTTCTCTATGGATGAGTATCTCGACTTGCAGTTGTTGAATTTCTTGCTCAAATAGTAAATGGCTCTTTCTTTCCTCCTGGTATCATCATGCTGTCCCAGAACATAACCCATCGAGCTCTACTGAACTGCCATACACAGAATTAATGGCCTACTGGTCACTGGAGGAACCAGTACCGGCAGATTTGACAAGTACTGCTTAATCCTTTTGAAAGCCTCTTAACAAGCTTGGTCCCATTTGGCCGTATTATTCTTTCTAAGTAACTTGAAAATGGATTCAGCCTTGTCGGTGAGATTAGAGATGAATCTCGAGATGTAGTTCAACTTTCTCAAGAAACTACGCATATCCCTTGCTATTTTTGGGGAGGGCATTTCTCGGATGGCTTGAATTTTGTCTGGATCTATCTCTATTCCCTTCTCACTTACTATAAATCCTAATAGCTTTCCCGATTTTGCTCCAAACACACATTTAGCCGGGTTCAACTTCAGCTGATATTTTTTGAGCCTTTCGAACACTTTTCTTAATACCCGCACATGGCTTTCAGTTCCCCTGGATTTAATGATCATGTCATCCACATAAACTTCTACTTCCTTATGGATCATGCCATGAAACAATGTGACCATGGCACGTTGGTACATAGCCCCTACATTCTTTAGCACAAAGGGCATCACCCGATAGCAGAAGACTCCCCACTGGGTGATGAAGGCAGTCTTTTCTTTGTCATCATTGTCCATCAAAATCTGGTTATACCTTGAGGCTCTGTCAATACATGAACACCTCCCCAATCCTGCCACATTATCTACCAGCACATCTATATGTGGGAGAGGGAAATCATCTTTCAGACTTGTGTTGTTGAGATCCCTATAGTCAATGCATACTCTCACTCTACCATCATTTTTCATCACGGGGACGACATTAGCCACCCATTCCAGGTATTTTACTACTTCTAAGAATTCAGCATCATATTGCTTTTTGACTTAATCATTGACTTTGAGCAGGGTGTTAGGGTTCATTCTTCTCAACTTTTGTTTAACTGGGACTGTTCCAGGGATCAAGGGAATCTTATGCGTGACTATCTGAAGATTCAGTCCCAGCATGTCATCAGAGCCCCAAGTGAATACATCGATGAATTCCTTTAACAGTTAAATCATGTCTTCTAGTTCTTCAAAATTCATGATTCTAAGTTCCCTTTTATTTTCTTATGTCCCCAGATTCATAATGTTCATTTCATCTCCGCAGGGCACTATAGTGGGTTCATCTGCTTCTCTCGGCTCTTTCACAAGCTCTTCTTCAGGATCACTTGAATCAATGGCGATTATGGGACTCTCAAAGTTAACATAAGGGATTTCGGAGTTGATTGGATTATTATGGAGGGGTTGATCAATGGTCCTGGAAAAGTGAAAGTGGATTATGTTAAAGATTGAACTTGTGTAATGCACTTTTAAAAGAAATATTGACACAGAGTTTGAGAAAATGCACTATTAATTTATTAATTGCTTAATCATAAAAAGAGGTCCATTTACAAAATTACACTTGACACCATGGATAATGTAATCAAGTGTTAGTAATAAAATATACTTTACTCGAAATAAAGCAAAGGGATATCTTCAACTTCCTAATTGTTAAGCTCTTGTTCCTCTGTGGTTGGTGAAATCAACATTTCAGACATAGCATCCAGATGCAGGACATTGATAGATGATTATGAGGGAGATTTTTCATCCTCTTCTTTCAAGTTCTCGATGATCGGTCTGGTGAAACATCTAAGATTTTTGGGACATTTTTCTTCATTTTGAGAGGTTTATTGAACCTCTGATCCCTTAGTAGGCTTCTCATCCAGAATCTTCCATCAGTTAAAGCATCCTCCTCATATCCTAATCCTGAGCGTCCATTCCTTCGAGCGGTTGACAATGGTTCGACAATTCCTTGCAGGGTGACACCACCCTTGCCCTTTTCATAGCCATTTTTCAGCATTACCTTTGCAACCATGGCTACAGCTCCCCCATCTCCCAGAATAGTTCCTTGTAGCTCTAAAGCTTAAAAGAAGCTCTCTAGGGATCGTTCAGTCATTTCCACATAAGGGACTGATTGTGGCTCAGTGACCAGCATAGCCTCTTCTCCTCTAACTATAATGATTTTACCGTTCATGACATATTTGATCCTCTGGTGCAGAGTTAACGGCACTGCATTTGCCGAATGGATCCAGGGCCCTCCCAACAGCATAGTATATGCTGGTTCAATATCCATTACTTGGAATGTTACATTGAAAGTACATGCCCCTATTTGAAGTGGTAAATCAATGTCCCCTAACACATCTCTCTTAGTGCCATAAAACGCCCTCACAATCATGGAGCTTTGGCGTATTTCGGACGGGTCTATCGGGAGTCTTACCAGGGTTACATTAGGTAAGAAATTAAGTGCCGAGCCGTTGTCAATCAAAACTTTGGCGATTAAATAACCTTTACACTTAACTGTCACTTGTAGAGCCTTGGTGTGCTTCAAGACAGCCGAGTCTATTTCGTTCTTTGAGAAAGTGATGAAATTGGATGCCTGAATTTGTCCAACTATCTTTTCAAATTGCCCCGGTGTGATGTCCGGGGTCACAAAGGCTTGGTCCAGAACCTTCTGTAGGGCGTGGCTATGCACTTCCGAGCTCAGTATTAATGACAGCAAGGAGATCCGAGCAGGTGTCTTCTTTAATTGTTCAATTACATCGTACTCACTCTGCTTCATGATTTGCAATAGTAGTTCATCTTCTTCCTTCCTCCCACTAGATTCCCCCTTCTCTACTAATTTTCCCATCTTTTCCTCAGTCTCAGTTAGCTCTATTACTTTTGCTTTCCCTTTAATTTTCTTTTCCTCAATGCCGTAACACCTCCCACTTCTAGTAATAAATTCTACTTCTGGATTTTGAGAGTCATTTGTTAGGGTAGGTTCTAGTGTGAATTGGGGAGCAAAGTCATTGGAGGGACCTATATAGGTCATTTTGAAGTGAGCATGAGGAGTGAAACATGGTTTAGGGGTAGGGATGGGTTGAGTATAGGTATGATTAAGGGTAGGGACAGAAGTACTGCTGGATGCACTCTGCGTATAAACTTGGAAATTATAATTCCAAGGCACAGCACGTGTATTGGTAACAGGCAATTTTGGTGGGGTGCATATGATTGTCTGAGGTGGTGTTGGTGGTATCGATAGGGTAGGAACAGAAAAATACTTTTTTGGAGCAGATCTTGAGGTGTCTTTGCTATAAATGGCAGTGTTCACTTCCTCTTATTCTTTTGATCTCGATTGGCACCTCAAGATTTTAAGCGATATCATCCTCCGGAATTCTTCCCTAAATTCATCACAGGCCTGCAGTTCATGATCGGTTGCTCCATGATAAGGGCATCCTGAGCCTGACAAATCATTTCTAGTTTCATGTCAATAAGGATGTAAATACCCTTTTGATGTCGCTACCATGAGAATCTCATCAAAGTAAGGGACTAATAGATCCAATTCCGTAACCAAGCCTTCATCCTGGGATTCTATCACATTTACACCATTCCCTTTGCTGTTATCATGGTGGGGTAATGGGTTTGAAGTGACATTAGGAGTCGAGCCATTTCCTTCAATCTTCAGCCATCTATTCCTAATTAGGGATTGCACCCTTCCTCGAAGAGCTTCACAATTATCTATCGAATGCCCTATAGCCCCGCCGTGGTATTCACATATGGTATTAGGATCATACCATCTGGGATATGGTGGCTGGACGGGGTTTAGTGGGATGGGCACTATCTAATTGATACCCAACAAATAACGGTAAAGTTCACTAAGGGGGAGCGGCAATGGTGGATCAGAATTCCTTAATAGTCTTGGGCCAGGTTGAGGAGTAGGTGGTTTGAAAGGAGCATTTTGATCAGATGGTCTGGGATTGTAGGCCATTTGGGAAGGATATTAGGGGCGAGGATAGTTCTGGGATGGGGGAGGAATATTCACCACCATTGGGTATTAGGCTAGAGGATATGGATTTTGGGCTTGGGTGTATGGGAGAAAGTTATTTTGTGGTGGTAAGTGAGTTTGTCTCGAAACGGAGTGGACATCCCCTTCTTTCCTTTTCCCAAAACTATTAGACTTTTTCATGGGACCCTCCCCTACCACTTCTTGTAACCTTCCTAATCGGAGGTTTACTTCAATCCTTTCTCCAGTCTGGATGATATCAGAGAAACTGTTAGAGGTATTCTCGATCATTAAGTTGAAGTATGGGGCCTTCAGTGTCTCAATGAACAGAGAGCAGAGTTCATTATCCGTCACCAGAGGATAGACTTCAGCCGCCTTTTCTCTCCACCTCTGGGCATACTCCTTAAAGCTTTCCCTTTCCCTCTGCACCAGGTTCTGGAGGTCTCTCCTTGTGGGGGCAACATCACAATTGAATTTGTATTGCTTAAGAAAAGCATCAGCCAAATCTTTCTAGGAGTGTAATCTACTTCTATCCAATTGGATGCACCAACGTAAGAGAAGTGCACCAAGAGCCTGTCGTCTTCCATGAGAGTGGACATCTTAGCTATATAAGTGGCTAAGTGGATGTGTGGGTCTGAGTTTTCGCTGTATTTGTCAAATTTCGGGACTTTAAATTTTAGTGGGACAACCTCATCTGGAACTAATCTCAGTGATGACACATCGACTGAGCTGTACATATTTAACCCTTCAATAGCTCTTAGTGTTTCTTCCAAAGCAGATAACTTCTCATTTTCTCTTTCTCTACTCTCCCCTTCTACTGCATGAGCTATTCCCCCAGTTGGAAAATTGGCTGTAGGGTAAACTGAAGGGATTGGTGTTGAAGGATGAAATTCCACATTCGAGGCAGCTTGGTGGTAAGATGCGGGAATTTTCCTGCTAGGGAATGTTGGATTAAAGGTGATTCTTGGATCAGGGATGGGAGTTTGGAAGTTGAAAGAAGTCGAGGCCTAATCATGAAGTTTTTGGGCATGAGTATCAATTGTTGTTATGGGTGGGGGAATTACTGGTAAACTTGGTTCCGGTCCTAGTCGGGTGGTTTCTTTATTCTGGGACATTTCTCTCATCATCTTCATTAATTCTGAGATCTGTTCCCTTAATTTTGAGACTTGCCTCTGTAGGTTCTGTACTTGTTCTTACTCTTCCATTATCTTCTTTGCCCAGGATCTTGTTAAGTAAACCTTTCTTGGTACAATCGATTGCTGGATCGGATTTGCTTTGGGAGCAATATTGGTTTCCTATAGAAAGTTGCGTTATTAGTTTTATTATAAAAAGAAAAACTTAATGTGGCCGAAGTTTTAGCCGGTCAAAGGATATTAGGGCAAATAATTGCCAGAAATGGTGTCTGCCGAGGATAGATTACATTATCCTTTACAATGGCATCATTCGATAGTCCAACCATGAATGACGAGGCGTATGCGTGATTATGATACATGTTCACATAGCGCATACGTCTTTTCGCACAACACTAACGAGGATAAATCCACCGGGAGTTACACTATTTATTCATAAGTTTCAAGGTCCTGAAACATCATTTTATTATTTATGAAGCATAAATACTATTGCCTAGGTTCAGGAAGGCTCATTAAAATACAATGACATCTTTTGAGATACTCATACGATCTCGTTTCTTGTTTCGCAGGGTTGAATGTCTTCAAAGCGTATTCGGACTCAGGCAGTAGTTCCTGTTTCCCTTGTGCTATCATCTTTTCTAACCGGTCAACATTCTCTCGCAATTCTTGGTAGAGGGCAGTTTGTTTGTCTTTTTCCTTTCTTTCTTTGGTGCACTCCTTTGAGATATCACTGATTAATTGTGCATGATTTTTAAGTTCATGCTTACTCCTCTTGTTTTCTTGTTGGTACTCTTCCACCAATATCTCATGGCACTCCAGATTTTATTGTAATTTGCCGTTTAGCATTTCCTTCTCCTTTATCGTGTTTTGGAGTGAAGCCTTCTCCTTCTCCCACTGGGTATATTCCGTTTCGGCAGCAATCATCTCCTCTCTAAGTCTCTTTGCTTCCCTTTCTAGTGCTTGTTCTTGACTTTCTAATCTTTTTATGCGCTCTTTCAATTGCTAGTTCTTAGCAATCAAATTCTGAAGAGGGCTGTTCGATCCAATATCACCTCTTTCTAAATAGACTTCTTGGTGAGACATACTTTCCCCAGGCCTTACTAGTTTGAAGATGTGATATTCCTTATCTCTCCCGTTTCTCCATAAGGAATATTTCTCTATTGTACTCGGCCTTTTAAGTGACCGTTCCATCAAGGTCACCTCTTCCTAGGATTCGCGCAAAGCCTTTAATTCATCCTCTCTGCATGGTTTATGATAGAAATGAGTTTGATGGAATCCGTCAATATTAAGAACAAGTTGAGTCGAGCCAAATTGTCTCATTATCATAGCTGGGATGTAGCTTGTGCATCCGGTTAGCCCTATCAATGGTATGAAATGATGATCTCTCGTCCTGATCAAGATGGGTTGGCCTGTAGTCCACAATTTCCTCCAACAGTAATTGTGACTACTAAAATTCAGAATCTGCTCTTGCCATTGTCGTTCATCCCTCCGTCGAATTACTAATTTGACCATTTTTTCGATAATGGGTTGGTCAGAGTACCAGGTTAGACCCTTAGCTTCCAGTGGACAGATGTGACTGAAGATCCAAAGGTACAACAGTGGAATGCAGCACTTGATGATTCCCTTACTCTAATGATGATAATACATCAAGGTTAAGAAGGTCTTGGCAAGAATAGCCGGTATTAGATTGACATTCTATTTTTCCACTGCCTAAAATAACTCCATGACACTATGGGTAACAATTCCTAGAGCCCCGGGAAATAAAACCAGTCCATAAATCCCCAAAGCTAAAACCGATAAAGATTTATCCCATTTCTCACTCTGAATGTACTGATCCAGTTGCTTCTTAATGTAGACCCAAGGCCACCCACGTGAGTTTCCTTTAATGGTTTCTTTTACTCTAGCTTCTTCTGCTGGGACTCCTATTGTGTGCGCTAACTGTTTCCATGTCTGTTTGTGATCAAGGTGGAGGTAAATACAATTCTGAGCCACGCAAGGGATTCCCAGCAGCACATAATATTCTTCTATCGTGGGCGATGTGTCGACATCATTGAAAGAAAATACTCTATAACTAGGATTCCAAGTAGACAACATGGCCTTTATCTCCGGAGCCTGCTCTTTGATCCGTATCAAGGAGGCAATCTTCCTATATTTTTCCTTGAACCATGTTTGGGCATGATTGGGCAATGATTCCAAACATTCAATAGGTCATCGAAACCGGCTGTTCTGACCTCAATCTTACTAGGATCCAATGGAGGCAATGAACGGGCTTTTACTTCTATCTCATCATTCTGTAAGGACCCGGAGCCATGGACTAGTTCAGATCTTTGTCGAGCACCCTGCTTTTGTTTTGAAACCCTTTCGGCTGACTAACTCGAAGATGCCATTTTAAAGTTTTCCCTACCCTCGACAAACGCCAACTTTTAATACCTGTAAAAGAAAAGGTTAGCAGCATAAATTCAGGTAATTTTGAATTATGCTACTTACGTAATCGTATCTATACACCTATCAAAGCAGGAAGGTGTTTAGATTCATCCTGGCAGCATAATTCAAAATTACTCTCATATAATTTAAGAAAAATTTAAAGATACAACCAGAGTAGGGTAAAAGCAAGTATGTCCCTTTTGTCCTAAAATAGGGTGACCATAACACAAGGTAGGTACTATTTAGTCGAATGGTTCTACCTTTAAGGATGGCTTATCACGGGTTCTGACTAATGTGACGGTTTAGCTCGAGATCTAATTTTCTAAAGCCACAGGTCCCCAAATTGTCCCCATTGTAAACAGTGGAGCCCCATTTCACCATTATGATAATGATGGGAAAAATCCACGGTTATCATGATAAGTGAAATAAGTTCCAATCTGAACAGAAGTCTTCACGAATACTAACGAGGTAAAAACCCACGAGTACCGCTACATGACCCCCTCCTACTTCCAACAGGGTAAAAGAGCCCGGGCATAGGGCTAAAGTGTGTCAGAACGTTGTGTAGGTGATTTGTGTGTGAAGGGACATATTTACCTCTTCCTTATTCAAGGGGATTTAGGCGAAGATTACTGTAATAAATAAAACAATCAAAACAGATAAAATGGTCAGAGAGAATAATAATCAAATATTAAAAACTTTGATTTTATTAGTTACCCTTATAATTACCGACTCATAAGAACACAGAATTAAGTTCACTCTTTGGACTTCTAACCAAGGTTACTTTGGTATTAATCCCCAGTGGAGTTGCCAAGCTATCACAAGGACTTTATGGTGGTCGGATGATTCTCACCGAAGTGGGAAAAGTGAGGAGTCGCCACTTTAATTTTGAGAAAAATTAAAGAAAACCACATGTAGAAGTAAATTAAGGACCACTTCGAAAACAAAGATTCTAGGTTCGGAGTCCATATATGGGTAGGCAAGGTGTTAGGTACCCTACCTCGTCCCTCGATAAGGATAAGCAAATTTAATGAGGTGTTCTTTATAAATTGAAGTCAATAGTTTAGGGGGGGGGGGGAGAGAATGATGATGTTAATCCTTTGTAATGGACAAAAGGAATATTTGATGTTTCACAATCACGGGTTGCCCAAGAACACGAGTACATGAGATGACCCTTCAGTGAATGGGAGTTGTATAATAGGTATTTTGAGAATTAATATGAATACTAAAGTTATGATGTTTTTAGAGAGAATTTTGCTTCACAGGAATAAGCGCCTTGAAGAGGACCCCCTATCAGGCCTCAACACAATATTCATGGCACTTTGGAAGAACTCTCCTGTCAATCCCTTGGTGTATTAAGAATTTAAGTAGAGAGCTCAGGTAAGAACTCTCCCCTAATCTCTTAGTGTATTAGGGATTTAAGTTGAGAACTTGGGTAAGAACTCTCCCCCGATCTCTTAGTGTTAAGAATTTAAGTTGAGAACTCGGGTTAGAACTCTCCCTCGATCTCTTAGTGTTAAGAATTTAAGTTGAGAACTCGGGTAAGAACTCTCCCCCGATCTCTTAGTGTATTAAGGATTTAAGTTGAGAACTCGGGTAAGAACTCTCCCCCGATCTCTTAGTGTTAAGAATTTAAGTTGAGAACTCGGGTAAGAACTCTCCCTCGATCTCTTAGTGTTAAGAATTTAAGTTGAGAACTCGCGTAAGAACTCTCCCCTGATCTCTTAGTTTATTAAGGATTTAAATTGAGAACTCGAGTAAAAACTCTCCCCCGATCTCTTAGTGTTAAGAATTTAAGTTGAGAACTCGGGTAAGAACTCTCTCCTGATCTCTTAGTGTATTAGGGATTTAAGATGCGAACTCGAGTAAGAACCATCCCCCGATCTCTTAATGTTAGGAATGGCATTTTATTAAAATTCTAACCCATGGATTTGGGTAAGGGTTCTGTCCCGATCCCCTTCGTATTAGAAAGAATTATCGAAGGCGCGGAGCCCCCTTTAAAAGGCTTTTCCTAGGCTATGGAATTCCGTAACTAGATGGCGAGCGTTGAGCCAAGCTTCTTGCCAATCTTTCATGCGATTACTTTACCTGAACTCTTTGGTTTTTTAGCTCGGTCTCTTTCAGGTCACCTATCCGAGGTCCAAACTTTGTCTTAATTCTCGATCCATTGTCTCGTCGTCTGGGCTCACTCTAGAGTCCGATCTCGTGACTTATTTTCTCCTTCTGACCTTTCTCGCTTATAGTGACTTTTCTATGATCACTTGTGTCACACTCGTTCTCTTATTATTTTCATTTGTTGGTACTAAAAGCTATCGGGGAAGTACCCTAACCTATACTCTTCAAAGTATTTATGAGTCGCCAATGACTCGAACATTCATTTTCGAGGGAAATAAAATAAAGTGAAGATAAAGATGAAATTTGCGAACTAACAAAAATAGACAAAAATATAAATTACGATTTAAGACAACCTATCTTAAGATTCAGCGTGATTAGATACCTCAAAAACTTAAGAAAATGAGCCAAGGATATTCAACAAACAATAGGTTGGATGCTTACTTATAGAAAGTTGAGACGACGGATAAGCTGACACTGGTATCGACAAATCTTTGGGAGCTGAAGACTGAGATGGTCGAGAAATTAGAGCTGACCCGAGGTGACGGGGATGAAGTGAAGTGGGGGTTGGGCTCGCCGGACAATGAATAGATGCTAAGGATGGGAGTTACAGAGTTTAGAGCTCTTTTGAGCGAGACACTCTAGAAAACTGGTTTCGGAAGTTTCTCAAAACTTTGAGAGCTTTGAATGACAAACAATATGCCTATGTCAAAGTTCAGAGTTTTCTCATGATCATCACCCCCCTCTACAGTATTACATGCAGGTATTTATAGGGAATAGGTGCTCAAAGTGGAGGGTCAAGATTACATCAAGAGAAGACAGAAGGCCTAGATCCAAAAGGACATAATCTGATGTCTGAGAATTAAGGAGAATCAAAATAGAGGGTTGGGATTTCATTCAGAATTTCTATCCTTTCACCGCTTGATCCAACACTCAAGGGGCTTACCTTACGATATGGATCCAAAGGTTGGAAATAAAAGGCACCGAATCTACCGTCTACTGTGGATCCGAGGGCTCCAAATCCATCCTTACAATTACAATCAACGGTGTAGATCAAGATGTACTAGGCTACTTTAACTATTTGGAATCTGGGGACTAGAAGTGTGTCCTTACAAATAAAACGTGTGGTGAGGATCAGATCATGCCTGCAATGCTTTAACTAACTCGGATCTGACAGTGGAGAGAGCTAATTAAAGGTCATGATCGAAAATTATTCAACTCCCAGAGTTCTCTGATCTTATGGGTCGTTCCTTGCTTTTTTGATCTTCCCATTATGACTGTCCCCTTTCAGGGTCATTATTCTGATCTCTCTCTTGCATTGGGTCCCTTCTTATTTCCCGATCTCTCTTATTCCTGATCTTTCCTCTCTATCTGACTTGTATCGGTCAAAGCAATAAATTCTTCAGTTACCGATGCATCCGCTTCGAGTTCTGTATGCAATAAATACCGGGGCCCTATATATATGCCGAGGGATTTTCCTTTGCATATTCACAACTTTCTCTGGTGAATCTTCAATGTTTCATTCTTCAGTTCTTGGCTTTTTCGGCAAGAATCCTTCCCATGACAACCACTTTAATATTTTTTTGAATGCTTTCTTTGTTCATTTCCTGAAAATGAACAACTTCGGTGATCAGAGGTTCATGAGGGTGTCATTCGATGATGGTGAGGGAATTGGACTAATTAACCAATTAAGGTCGAAACTAACTATCGCACCAATCTCGGGTTTGCCCATCGGTATGGCTCATAGACCGATCTCTGATAAGAGGACCGCTAATTTCAATCTTAATATTGGTGACTGCCTTTTGAAGTTTACTTAGTTCCTTACCATCTCGAGGGTCCCGATTGTAGCTCGGTTCTGGTCGATGACATCAACAATGGCACTG
Source organism: Hevea brasiliensis (assembly GCF_030052815.1). Lineage (NCBI taxonomy): Eukaryota > Viridiplantae > Streptophyta > Magnoliopsida > Malpighiales > Euphorbiaceae > Hevea > Hevea brasiliensis. The sequence goes on from NC_079505.1 coordinate 30,487,317, forward strand.
CTCAATATCATGAGAGTCATAGTCACCCCATCTGAGCTATACATCTGCTCAGTATTTATTGTTGGCTTTCTAATCAAACACATCTCTTGATTCAGCCACAAGACTAGGCTTTGACATAGGTCAGCATTTTGGGCTTCGAGTAGTCTTAAGTTAGGTAGAATGTAGTGCTGATTTTGAGAGATCGCCTAAATGATGTAATCTAATCTTTTGAGATTGCCCAAATGATGTAATCTGATCTTTTGAGATTGCCCAAATGATGTAATCCGATCTTTTGATGTCTCCCAAATGATGTAATATGATCTTTTGGAAATGAAATGAAATTTTACTTGAATGTTTTTGTTTTATTATTGCATTGGTTATTTTTTTGATCTCTGATAAATGTGCCCGATCTGATCCCTAGACGAATCACCATTTGCCGATATGAGAGTTTGGAAACTTGTTCAATCTGATGACCTTCGTTGACTGATCTCATTTATCTAACCTTTTTACTATTTTTCTGGACTCTTCTTGTGACGTGTCATAGAGGCAGCCCAGTTCCGCTAACCGATGCGTCACTTGGGACTTCGTGAGCATTTAATGCTCAGACGGGTATAAATAGGGGAAAGGTTAGTTATTTGTTCCCTTATGTCATTTTCAGACCTTCCCTAGTGATTTCAACACTCCCTCTCGCTTTCTAAAGTTTTCAGGCATCGATTCACACTCCGGTAAGGGCTTTGATCTTTTCTTGGTTGGTTTTCACTTTCATTTTCTAAAAATGAGTGGTATCGACTGTTAGAGAGCTGCTAGTGCCCCCTTCGTTCATATCTCATGGACATCAGATGAAGTCAAGGTGGTCAGGCCGAGCGGGTGACCCGAACCTTCTACAACCTCTATCCCAGCCCATGGTTGGGCGATTAAGTCAAAACAAGCGTCTTCTTCAGGGAAAGAAAACTTACCCGTGGATGAGTTGCCGTCCATCCTCAAGGAGATCGATCTGTAGACCATTAGTCAAGAATAAAACCTTTGGACTGACTCCTTCGAGCTCATCAGATGTCATAGCGATCTCTGAGCTGATCATTTCTTTGAAGAACAATTGAAGGCCAGGCTTTGGTTCCCCCTAAACGAAATCTTTAGAGCCATTATGAAGTTTGATCATGTCTGTGTAGCCCAAGTGCACCTGAACTCTTAGCGGACTTTGGTAGCTTTCAAAGGCTTATACCGAGCTAAAAAACATGAGCCTACAGCAAAGGTTTTCGCTGAGTTGCATAGGCTCGCTCAGCGAAAGGACGATAAGTATTGGTTTTTCCAAGCCAAGCCGCATAGTGGGCTCTTCACCGATCTCCCTTCTTCATTGAAGAATTGGAAAAATCGATTCTTCATATTGAGGAGTATGATCCCGAATGGTTTTGAGGGTATTCCGCATAGTTGGCAGTACCTGGTCCCTTCAGTTCCAAAGAATAACCTAAATAGAGACGAGGACGCCATGGTAAAGGAATTGAAGGATCAGGCGGCCACTCACAAGTATTCAGGTTTCGATGCTGTTATGGCCGAACTGAAATGGTGGCTAATGCAAATGATCGCCCATGAGGATTATGAGCTGCAGCTCTCTGACCTTGGACCCGGGATCGGTACAACCTAAATCTTTAGTCTCCTGACTTATGTGATCTCACTAACTTGTTTTTTGTACAGGTATGGCTGGAGGCGACAGCGCGAAGGAGAGTCATAAGCAAAAAAGGGAGGTCACTCGAAAAGTTTGAGAAATCATTGCTGTATCCTAGACGCCTGGGCGTGATTCAGTAGAAAGGCCGGGCTCTTCGTCCCGACCTTCAGGACAGCCGACCCCAGAGATAGAGATCACTCCTTCCCCTCCTCAACAAGATGAACCACCGCCTTAGCCGGTTTCTTTAAGTGCGAAAGGAGGGTCTTCCCAACCTGCTGTGAGGACCCTCTTTCATGGTGCCTAGGTTGTCATCCACTCGTTAGAGAAAGATCGCTCGGTTCGGGGGAATCCTGGCCTAGCCAAGGTCTTGGGTGCCACCATCTGCTTTCAGGATGGCAAGAATAGACTGACTCCAGATAGCATTGTTTAAATGCAGTTGAACATTAAACCTGAGAGTGACTATTAATCATAAGATATCAAACTACTCCAAGTGATCGGAAATACATTACACGTGAACATGAGATCAAACGGAGCCATGACCAAATATCGAATGGAACTTTAGAATATCAGAATTACAAAGATTTGAAAATGACTTGAACTTTTTAAGGTTGGAACCATTATTTAGAGACCAGATAAACCTTAACTTCATTTGAGGAATATCTAGGCAACTCAAGCAAGAAACCCGATCACAACATTAGTCAAATGGAATTTTGTGGTATTTGTACACAGAGAGATTGGAGAATAACAACAGGCAAGATTGGATGGTCCGGAGATCCTATGACACCCCTTACCCGTCTACAGTATAGCCGAGCAAGATATGCCACACTGTGTACCAGAACACCATATTTTATCTCAACTATTTTTCTCCTTCCTTATTTTATTTCTTTATGATGATGAAATGCAATTTGGGAGATCTGACTCATTTAAGTCATTTATAAAAATTATAAATTCATTTGAGGTTCTGAAAATTTTATAGAAAATCCGGCAGAGTGCCGGCTAAAAATGGGAAAAACAGTTATTTAGAACCTGTGAAAAACACTTCCAATAATCATTTTTATTCCACAACTCCCAATTATCACATCAATTTTCAACAATTTCTCATCAATTTCTCAAACTTTCCAATCATTCAATTCACATCATATTTATACTCAAATCATAAATAAATACTCAACTTTCATTTATGAACATCATTTATAGATAATTTCATTAATACATAATCACATAAGTTTCAATATACATGACAAAATAAAAGTTTAATTACAAAATTTACAAAAATACAAAACACAAAATATAAAAATGTAGCCTAGAATCCTACCAATGCACTGTAGCTGAGAGGTGACACAGGACACTAGCAGATTTGACTCTCACCCTGACTATGGTCTACTGGGATCACGCTCCGTATCTCCAGTGCCTATGCGTAGCAAAAAGCAACGCGCTAAGCAATAATGCTTAGTGGTGCCAATAATAAAATAAAAAGAACTAAAAGAAAATAAATATGTAGTGTATATATTGATGTCTCTTACAGATAAATTTTTGGTAATTATTTATAGTCTTATTTCTTTGGTACTTGTTATATCCATTATTTCATTAAATTTATTAACTTCCATTTTTGGTTGCCCAAGTAACCTATGCTGGATGACTGGACTGGATAAATGGGTAAACTGGCACTGGGTACTAAGTACCTCGGGCCGTCACACCATCTGTCACATATGTATCTCCCGGTGTGCAACAGAACAGCTAATAAGCTATAATAATTATTAGGCACAAGGCCAAGTATCATCATAATATCAGAATGGCTAAAAGCCATAAAATCACAGAATGGCATAATGCCATGTGCAGTATTGCTAACTGAACCTTATTGGCATGCCAACCTAACCAAACCAATCTTACTAGGTGTACTAGGGCACATTACAAAGTTATTGATTGAATTTTCATGTTTTACATATAAGGTTACTATTCATTTTACTATTTAGGTCAAATTATTGACTTTACAATGCACAATAGCTACATAAGTCCTAATCACATAAATTTACCACATTTTGGTTCCCAAAAGTGTTAGCATTAGTTGCTAATCCATACTTCTAACCAATGGTGAATAAATCAGAAATCTCAGTTTTGGGTGCTAGAGTTCACTATTCCATTAGGCCATTCTACAGTGAGAATTTGGCCAAATGTTCTTCATCAAAGTTGTTTCTTATTGTGTCTAGTTACATTTCTCTTTTTGAATTACTCCATTTGGAGTTTTGTAGCTCAAGTTATGGCCTAAAAACCATAACTGGCCGGATTGCAATTTTTCCAGAATTTCTAGGCAGAATCAATTCTGCAGTTTTTGTATACTGACTGCAGGTCAGCTTTTTGAACATGTTATGGTCAAAATTTGGGTTTGTTTTCTACATAAAAGTTGTAGGGCTATATCTCAGCTTTCTATTGGTGAAACTTCAGGTCAATTGGACCTTTCTACACTGAGTTATGACCAAATGAATAATCACTATTTATTTGGTCATTTTGCCCAAGCAGAATGTAAGTCATCCGGATTTGGTCAATTTTTAGGGCATCTTATGTTTAGTATCTGGACAGAGTTCCTTCACCAAAATTGTGCCATTATGTGTCTAATTTCATGTCCAATTGGCCTTGCACCAATTGAACCTACACAATCCAAGTTATAGCTACCCAAATATGCTGGACTCACATCAAGACCTGCAGGGCACTCAAGGCAATGCACCCAACCTCAAATCCCAAGCTACCATTCACTTCAATTCCTCATTATACTTAGCCAAATGGTCACTAATTGACCATTAGAACTTCCATTTACCAACACATAAGCAGAATCCAAAGTTTTCCCCCAAATCCTAACTCCAACAACTTCAATACTTCATATACATGCAATCAATGAGTTAAGGCATCAAGTTCATATTCAATGGCAGCCATGTATAACTATAATTCATTCAAATTAAAGGAAACCTAATGTAACCTAAGGCTGCCAAAATTTGGTGAAATTCAGCCATGAAAAATTTATTTAAATTAGCTTAGTTTCATACTCAATTCATGTTCTCCATGATGTATACACAAAGTAATTAAGACTAATTAGCACTAACCTTGATTTAGCTAATTCCCAAAGCTTAAGAACTCCTCTTTTTCTCTTTCTTTTTGCTGCCCAAGACTTGCTCTAGGTGTAGGGGTAAATATTTGTAAACGAAAGCTAGGGTTTTGGGGTGATTTGAGTGGTGAACTCAAGCTTGATCAAAGCTTCCATGGAGGTTTTCTTTCCTCTCTCTCTCTCTCTCTCTCTCTCTCTCTATGGTGCGGCTATTTGAGAAGAAATGAGGCAGCTGACTTTTTTTTTTTTGTTTTTATCTCATTTTTTTGTTTCATTTTTATCCCTTTAGTTAATTTATTAAATGGTGATTGGGTGGAGATTTTAGTTACATATGCATGAGGTCATAATTCCCTATTTAACTCATTTTCTCTTTTTTTTCTTTTCTACTCATTTTCAATTTAATTTTTAGCAATATTTATTCATATTTTATGTCATAATAATTATTTACTTAACTGAACAAGTAGGCCAAAAATCATCTCTGAAGACGAAATGACCAAAATGCCCTCCGTTTAGCTTAATGAGATAAAATTGTCTGTACCAATTGAAAAATTTTCTAAGCCTTTTCATGGCATTCTAATGCCATAGAAACCTCAATAACTCTTCTCTGGAGTTCCAAAAATTATTTTATAAATTTTCTCTCGGGTTTAGGGCTTCTAGCTGTGAAGACCGCAACTTCTCACTAGGTTACCCATCGCTAGGGCATCAGCTCATTTAACTTGGTTGTATTTTATTTCTAAAATTTTTTCTAAATTTTTCTTATTATTATTTGAATTAATTATGACTACTCACTTTAGTATAAATATTTTTCCAGACGTTCTAGCTGTCCGGACCGACATCGGTCACCTGAATAGTATAATGTACAGAATTACTACAGTGAGGGTGTTACAGATCCAATATTGACTCGAACTCATCGGATAAAGACCAAGGGATCGGAAAGCAATCTAACTTGAGCGTGGATCGATTTGTTCTAGAGACGAGCCATTGGTAAGTTCAGAAAATCTACCTTTGATCGAGACATCGGTCAAGAACGGATAATAAAGTATCAATTTTAAAAGAACCTTGCATTCAAAGGTCGACCAAAATATGGTGTCTACACGGGGCAACGATTTTCTGTTCTTTACTGTCACCTTATTCAGCTGTCTGTAATCGATACTGTAACACCCTTATTTATATAGCCTGGTATATTTCACTATTTCGGTGACCGGTGTTGATTCGGACAATTAGGGGGATTAGAACCACATCTAAGACAACTGGATAAGCCCTGAACATAAATAATTAGTAATTGTCAATTAGTTAAGTATAAATAAGAAAAACAGAACAAAAGAGGTTAAATGAGCTGAGAGTCACAGCGATGGGTGACCTTCTCGGGAAGGACTGCAAAGTCGATTTAAACTCAAATTTCGAACCGTAAAATGTGACGCTGCGGTCCTTAGGACTATTGCGATCATAGTGGAAAAGAGAAAATCACGAAAAAAATTTGTTAAGCCGGTCAAATAATTAGGTTAGGGATCCGGAAGAAATATTGAATTATTTGCAAACCGAGTCGAACCGGCGAAGGGCAATTTGGTCAATTGACCCCTAGAGCTGACTCCTGACCTGATTGTCAAATAAAATCGAAGAAAAAAAAAATTGCAGAATCGGGAATTAAATTAAAGAACTAATGGAAAAATAAATAGTGAAAAGTGATGGCATCATGCATGACATCATGCATGATGCAATAAATATTATTATTAAAATTTAATTAATTTAATTTATAGTCTTCCTAAAGGATAAATTCATAAAAGAAAAAGAAAAGAAAGAAAAAAAAAAAAGAAAAAAGACTCATCTTCATCCCTTAGCCGTGACCTCTCTCTCTCCTCCCTCTCCCTCACCAAACTCCATTGAAGCTCATTGTTTGAGCTTGAAAAACTTAGTTTTGCCCCATAAGTTAAACCCTAAACCTAAAGAAACCTTGCTAACTCAAGTAGAAAAGAAGATTGAGGAAGAAAGAAAAAAGAAAGGAAGAGGTTTGAAGGGAAAGAAATTTTCTGCACTAAGGTTAGTAAGCAAACTTCAACCTTTTAGTTTAATCAATGTATTTATAGCATAAAGAACTTAGAAATATGCTTAAAATGAAACAAAAATAATTGTTGGAGGACTAGATGTAAATTTCAATCAGGTAGGGTTTTATATGGTGATGCATGAATTTGATTGAATTAAAAGTGTAGGTAAGCTTGTATGAGTGTGGAAGTGATGTTGGTATGCTTTGAATTAGTTAAATGTAGCAATTAGTGTAGTTAGGGTTTTGGCACCTAGGGTTTGGAAGACAAAAATTTGGAGAAGTGGTCAAATAGTGTATTTGACCTTGTTTGAGGAGAAAAATGGTCATTTGTGACCAATTGGGGTATGTTGGAAGTGTTGGAATTGAGTGGAGATTCGGATTGGATGTGGGTAGTATGTAGGCAACAGGACCAAGGTCCCTTTTAAGGACTAAAACTGAAAATTTACAAGCCCAATTGGTGTGAGGTCAATTGGGAATGAAACTAGATACAAAATGACACATTTTTCATTGAGGAATCATGTCCAAAAAGTGACTAAAACCTAGTGAACAAATTGACCAAATTCGGACTTAGGTATTCTGCCCTGTACAAAAATGACCAATTAAACAATGTGGCCATAACTTGGACTAGGCAGGTCTAAATGACCTGAAATTTTACCAGTGGAAAGCTGAGATATAGACCTAAAACTTTCGTGAGGAACACAAACACAAATTATGCCCTTAACCAAGTCATTGAGCCATCCAAATTTAGTGACCTAAAACTGCCAAAACCCAGAAATTTGCCCAGAAATATGGGTAAGCCTAATCCGGTAGCCATGATTCAAATGGCTATAACTTGAGCTACAAAACTCTAAATGGAGTGATTAAAAAAGAAGAATAAAGATAAGACAATAAGGAACAATTTCTATGAAGAAAACTAAGCTAAATTCTAACAGCAACATGACCAATGGAACAGTGCAACATAAGACACTAAAACTAAAAATTTGTAATTTTGCCTAAAGGACTTAAAATTTGAGAAAACAACCAAAACCAACAAATTTAGTAACCAAAATGTGGTATGTGGGTCAAGTTGGAATTCCCATACCTATTAAGCCTTAGAAAGTCAGCAAATTAATTTGAATAGTATAGTGAATAGTAATCCCGAAATGCAAATTTTAAAGAACGTCAATTTTAATATATTAAAGCTAGGTATAAGTAGATTTGAATTTATTTTTGGAATTATGATAAGTTGTGATACTGAAACACTGTGAAACTGTGTGTTTTAGTGGAAACAAATACCGGGAAAGAACCCGAGAGATCGAGTCAAGGCCAAGAGGCGACTCGTATAAGGCTTGTGCACAACATCAATATGCTTTAAAATTCATTTACAAAGTGCATGAAATGTGTATTAAGTTTTTGCTTTGAATTGTTGAAAGTTTATTTGTGTATGTTTGAAATGGCAACAAATATTTAGTAAATTGTTAAGATAAGTTTTCAAACCACAGTGTCATGACCATATATTTGAATACCTCATTAGCATGACTAGCGGGGGAAATCAGTTTCGAATTTTAATTCCTTCTCTGGCTGAAGTGTTGAGGTGTGTGCCAGTAGAAGAAGAAAAAGAATGGGTTCCCATATAATTGAGTTAGCTAGCCTTATGATGTGACTTCTCCTTAGCCTCTGGCTATTGAGATTATATTTGTTTCGAATGGCATGATATAACTGTGTGTTTTTATGAAATTTGTTTTGAGACTTTTGAAATGAAATTATTTGGATTAAAATTTTATAAGTCATGTGTTGAATGTATTGCTTATGTTCAATTTAATTTTTGAATAAATATGTTTTAAATTCCGCATAAAGATTATTTTAGTATGTTGTCCACCACTGAGTTCTAGTACTCAGCGATAGCTGTTATTGCTGTCGCAGATATAGAGACTAGAGGAGCAGCAGAGTGAGCTGCTGAGGACTGAGGAGCTACCTATTCTGAAGTTTATCGGGTATATTTTATACCCTGATTGTAAAAACTATTTTGTTGTATGTAAATGTATGTAACTGTATGGACATCTAAAATTGGTTATGAGCAGTTGTATAAAGTTTGTAATAAATTTTGGTTTGGATTTTTCCTAATGTAAATTTTTGGAATGATGTATATAAATTGTTTTATCTTTAATGAAATATGAATGGAAATATTTTGTTTTAATTTGAATGAAATTGATTAATAGTATTTTGATGATTGTTGAATTTTGGAAATTGAGAAATGATGTTGAAATTGGTTGGGATGGTTGTGAAATTGATGAAGTTGTTGAGATAAATCATTGGAAGTGTTTTTTTTTTAGGTATTTGAAGAACTGTTTTCTCAAAATACAGACGGCACTCTGCCGAAATTTTTATAAAATTTGCAGAAAAATAAAATGGGATAAAAATTTTTACTAGTTTTAAATCTTCGAATAAATGATTTTAATATCTATTTGAAAATGCTCACCACTTATGAAAGTAAGACAATTGTTACAAAATCCCTTGTAGGATACTTAATGAATTATTGATAGGTGAAGTTCGGTAGTTCATTAGGTATTCTACGGGATCATGTTATGCTTTACAGAGGGGTAAGATGTGACATGTTTTAGTGGTATCAGAGCAAAATTTTTTTGAAGTATGTTTTACTTATGAATTTGTGTCTTTTCTTTGCTAAGTACAACTGCTCAATGTCCTTATTTGTTACATACAGTGCATTACATCATAAATATGAACTAATGGAGGGAAATCTCCTTGTGTTATTTGTTCAGGAGATACCCTAACTTCAGACTAAAATTGTCACACCCTACCCCTCTGTAAGGCATAACATGATCCCGTAGTATACCTAATGAATTACCAACTCCGTCTACTGATAATCCATTAAATACACTACAAGGGATTTTAAAAACTTTTCTTACTTCTTTTACAGTGGTGAGCACTATTTACAGGTGTGAAAGACTTTGGTGAACTGAAGTGAAACAACTAACTCATTTGATTTATTTGGAATATCTGTAAAAATTTTGGCAAGGTGCCATTTGTATTTTGGACAAAACAGTTCTTCAGAAAACCTGTAAAAAGCACTTCAATATATTTTCAAATCTCAACTCCAACATTTTATCAACATAACACATTTCTCAAGTCAAATCCACGGTGATTTTCAAAGACTAAGATACAAAGATATAACACAATTTTACAAGCCAAATAACTCATAATTATTTTACAACTTTGTACAACTTAAATTTATAAGCTGCTCAAAACCAAGAACAAAATATACATACAGTGAATATACATTACATTACAAAATGCCACATGTGTTATACTCACTATAAACAAAAATCTCTCATTGGCGATACTAGCGACCTAGCTCTGCCTGTCTGCTCTCTACTGCGGCAATAATAAAGCTATCACGAGACAATGTCTCGATGGTGCACAACATTTACCAAATACAAATTTTAAATCACAATTCATAAATCATATCAATAGTGGATACTTAAAACCATAGTTAAATTCAGGACAATAAATGTCAACAAGAATTTAAACTCCATTTGTTAATATCACAATAATTTTCAATAAGTCAGATCATGGTTGAATTCAATAGACAGTATATGTCAATAAGAGTTTAAATCAATTTCACAATCTCACAATACATAATAACACAATTCGATCAAATAACTGAAGAATACAGTGTTGCCAATCTATAACATAATTTAGGCCATGACACAATTTTTCCATATATGCCGTGTTGTACACCACGACAAGACATGCTCACCCCAATAATCGAAATCAATGAGGGAGGAAGCTAGCTATATAATGAGTACTCATCCACACTCACCTCAGACTGGCAAGTCAAAGAGGGAGGAACATAATCATACTCACCCCAGACTGATAAGTCAAAGAGGGAGGAATAATCACACTCACCCCATTAATGGAGGAGGAACATAGTATCAGTGTCATGCCAATTGTGAGTCAAAATAATTTCAAACATTTTATTCAAATGATCCGTAAGAATCCAATAAATTTCCAAAGTTATAATTTCATTCACAAAATGGCAACACAATTAGTTATTCACTTCAATTTCCACAAAACCATTTACGATTGCTTTTCAATCAATAAGTATCCATCAATATCATTCAAACAATTTTTCACAGTTTCAAACCATTCACAATGTTTTTCAATCAATAAGTGTCCATCAAACACATTTCCACAATTTAAAACAATAATATACAAATAGTCATAATTTATTTCAATTGAAAAATTCAAAAGAAATAGCCGTTGTGCACAAACACAATTTAAAACAATAATATACAAATAGTCAATATTTATTTCAATTGAAAATTTCAAAAGAAATAGCCGTTGTGCACAAACACAATTTAAATCAATAACATACAATTAATCATATGAAATCTTATTTGAGTAAAATCGGTTGAAAACTAGTTGTGCACAAACCTCGATGGTGTCCCCTGATCTGGACTCGTGTTTCCTTCCCTTTTCTGAGCCTTTGGTAGCGAGAAACACAATTTGAAGTGTTTGATTACTAATTTAAACTGTCTCTATCGATGGTGTTTGGTAAATAATGCACTGAACTCAATTATTCACTTAATCACCTAATATACCGACCCTCGTTGCGTTTTAGGTAAATTAGGTTTTAGTGTCGTTAATATGTCACATTCGATAGGGTTTTAGGTTCGGTATGTTTTACCAAAGTCATTTCCTTGTTTAGTGCATTTTAATGCAAATTGCTGGATTTCGGGACACTGGTTTGACCTAACCGGACGATCTAGTTCCCTCGGTTTTCGAGTCTCGGTCAAAACTACAAACTTGTAGATCTAGGTCTTATTGCACGCGGGGCAAAATTTCAGGTCAATCCGAGTTAAGTAGACCAAGTTATGGTCATTATACTATTGCTGGTCAAATGGCATCAATTAGGTCATTTTTTTGGTCAATTTGGTCAACTTTGGTTCGGCCAGTTTTTGGACCCGAACTTGTGCAAGCTTTTTGACTTGCTTCTGGTCATTTCTGGGTTTTGGTGTCTTCATAAGACTTGTAGGTATGGGTCTTAACTATTCATGGTTAAACTTTCAGGTCAATTGGACCTGTTTTGAGTGAGTTATGGCCTAAATACTCACTGCTGCCCAAATGGTCAGTTTTTAGGTCTCAAGTGTACCTAATCCGAATTGGTCATTTTTCACATCAACTTGCAAGCAGAATTTTGGTATGGTTTCTCAATGAAAGTTGGCACATTTTGTGCCTAGTTTCACCTCAAATTGGTCTCATACCAATTGAGGTTACACATTTCAGGTTATGGGCTAAAATGTACACTGCCCTCAATATGCATTTCACACCCCACTTCAAACACACATATACCTTGCAATTTGGTTCACTTCCCTACCAATCTGTTTTGGTACATTAACCACAGTATAATCTACTTTACATTAACATTATTTTGGGCAGATTACCATTACCCTCAACACACCAAATATAATTCACATTTACAATATCTCAATACCATTACATACACACCTAAACACCACTAATTCTCACATACACTTTACACAATAATTTCATACACATATCCTTCATTCCTTAATGCCACAATTCTGCCAACACTCCCATGAATATACACATTTATTCAAGTGTCCCCAAGGCTGCCCAAATTTGTCCTTCAACATCAAAGTGCTGTCCAAGTTACCAATTCCCATCCAAGTGCATAAATCACCATATAAACATGAAATAATTCACTAGGTTATTAATTTACCATGATCAACATTATTTCTCATCAATTATATGCATAATAAATCATCAAATGTGTGACCCCATGGCTGTCCAAAAATGGCTATCTCAATAACTATTTAAACTTCAAAATTTCCTTCACAAAACCAACACCCATAACATGCACACAAAACTTAACAAAGCTATCTTCAAAATTATGAACTTACCTTATGCTTGGAGTTTGTTAAACCTTGCTTAAACTTCTCAAATTTAGTATCAAACTCTTCCTTGTGATGAGTAGACAAAGTTTCATGAAGGAACTTAAGAGATTGGAGTTGAAAATGGAGAGTTAAGAGAGCTTGCATGAGAAAAGGCCATTGTTTTCCTCTCACCTTCATTCACGGCAATGTTGAGATCACTTTGAGGAAGATGAAGTTCAGCTGATTTAGTGGAGTTACAGCTGCCCTATTATATGTTTATTTTATGCATTAGTGGTCCACTCACAATTTTAATCATATTTTAAGCTAAACTTTCATTTAATCCCACATTAAACCCTTGATTTTAGCTATTTACTTTAGGTACCACCAAATTAATTTTTTATTTTATTTTCTAAGTGTAATATTATTTATTTTTAATGGACATTTAGGTCAAAAGACACTTCTGGACGTCAAATGACCATAATGCCCCTGTTCGGGTTACGTTCCCGATTTTTCGGTATTACCGGGTTTTGTCTGTTTTTCGATTTCTAACTTTTCTTTGTACTAATTATTTAATTTTTCTTTGATCTTTCTAATGATATTTATTCTTCAACAAGGGTCTATTTAAGTCCTAAAATGTTTTCCGGTTCCACAGTCCGAGGCTAGTCAACGGTCCACGCCGTGACTTCCCGGTGCGGTCACCCATCGCTAGGTTTCCCGGCTCGCTTAACTTGATCACATTTCTTTGCTATTATTTTTCCTTTGTTTTTCTTGTATTTTCTTTTCTTGTATTTCATTATTTTATGTCTCCTCCCTCATGTCAAAGTGTAGTTCTAGGCATCCTAGTGTCTGGACAACACTGCTCACCGGAACAGTAGAACGCACTACCGAACTTAGGGGTGTTACAATTCTCCCCCCCTTAAACAAATTTCGTCTCGAAATTTTTCCCAGTAATTATCTTACAATAGTCATACGTTTATTTTCTCCTGTCTATATGATCGTATAATCTTCTTTTCCTCAAATTTGTATAAGACTTTTAACAATCTAATACCACGTTTAATTTGTTTGTATAATACTAATCTCCTCTTACTATTGTGTTGTCTAATATTTCGGTTCACGTTCCTTCTTGAATGACCCTTGAGGTCATGTTAGAATCATTCATCAGTCATTGGTCCTCTGACCATTCTAGTCCATAGTCTTCCTCACATTCGGAATATTTCTTTGTTACATATGAATCAACTGTTCAAGTCTCTACTTCCATAACTCTTTTTATCTGTCAATGTTCTATAACTTACTTCCTTTTGTATTGAACTATAACCTTTCGATATTTTAACTTTTGAGTTTTAGATCCTAAGTAGGATTTTCAAACTTATTTTTAACAATTAAATTGTCATGGCATAACTATACCAAAGCAGATGCCGTTGGCAACTATTCTTATCTAGGTGTACTATCGGGTGATACGTAGCTCTACACAATAATCTCAAGTCAGTATTGTAATCTGCAGCTTACAGTATAAACATCAAGAACATTGAAGAGTTACTACGATACATCCCAATAGATCAAACTTTGTTATCTTTTATTCTTTTTGAATTCACTGATATTCGAATCTTATTAGATTACAATATCCATTAGCAATTTCTAATGATAACCTCCTTGCCCTTATCAAGAGCAATTCCATTCGCATCTTACTTTTACGTCCTCTTGCCTTACATTAAGTAGGCTCACTAATTAGCTTTATAATTTATGGTGTGTTAGAAAATACTTTTCATGATAAACTCTTTCAAAACTAATTTCACTTATTATCACAATCCTTATCTTAAGGGCTAATCACTAATGCGTCAAAATTTATTCCTCTCAGAAGCGAATAACAACAGAACATATAGTTCTAACACTAACATAAAAATATGCAAATTCCAGGTCAAACAATACATATATATATCTTAGTTGCTAATTGAGAAAGTACCGGAATGATGTCAAAAGTCTCGATCTCTTTTACGTCAGATAGCGTATACTCTAGTTGAAGCATCACCTGTTTTGGCTGATTCACGAGTCCGACTTCTAGGTGTACTACCCTACCTCTACCTTTGCCTCTACTAGCGATGGTGAACTATTTGGGGTAGAAACTTGGGTTGATCCCTTTGGTGTAGTAAATGATCGAGCGACTGGATTTACACAATCCCTAGCAAAATGACCATCTCTCCACGATTAAAGCATGCTCCTACGGCTCTATAACATACCCCACTATGTGGTTTACCACAAGTTTCACAAAGTCGATCCGACAGCGCATTTGGTTTCGTTGAGTTGGTGATCGGATCGAGGTGGTTTCGTCTAAAAGATCTATCTCTCTGACTTCTTACTATCTCATTATCCCCAAAGTTTTCCTCTTTCGGTGGGACCACTAGAACTCTGTTAGCGACTTTCCTCTTTTACGCCTTCTCCGATTTCTTTTTCTCAAGAGCCGCTTGATTCAATTCTTTCTAATTCTAGTGCTTGAGAAATAAGTTCAGAAGTTGTTATGTTTGAATCCGACCACTTGTAACTGATACTAGGCTTCAAGCCGGTTTCAAACCTCTTACATCTCTCCTTGGTAGAAAGTAGACTTCGCATAATGGCTTAGGCGGGAGAATTCCTTTCATACTCGACCGATCTGCCCCTGTTTGGACTTAGGAATTCTTGCGACACGGTCTACATAAGCATCAGGGACATATTTTTGCCTGAATTCCTTTAGGAAGTCATTACATGTTAGCACTGCAGTTCTATCGGTGTGGGGATGGTTTTCCACGATCATAAGCATCCCCTGTAGCAAAGATACAGAGTACTCAAATATAAGCTCCTGCTGTGCAATGCGTTCTTGAATACCCTATCCATCCTCTCTAACCATTGTTACGCCTCTAGAGGATCTGTCCCCTTGAACTCTGTAGCCCCATACTTCATCAATTTGTCATATTGTCTAGCAGAAGACTGTGGTTGTACCACCGGTGTCTGTATTGGGACTTGAGTAGGCACATTACCATCCATTTGTTGGAACATTGCAGCCGTCTGCTGAGCGAGCGAAGCGAGAGAATGCAGATGCTGCGGTGGTGCTCTTGAACCATCGACATTATGTAGGCATGGGGCATCCCCTTGCACCTCAGCCTCTATCGATTGATCGACTGAACGATCACCCTCTTCCATAATCAATTCGAGGATTTTAGACCTCCTGTACAATGATACAAGGAGATTTCCTCCCGTTAGTGCATTTTTATAATGTAATGTACTGTATGTATCAAACAATGATATTGAGCAGTTGTACTGTGAAGAAAGAATATTCAAATAACATGTGAAAACAGAATTTAAAAACTTTGCTCTGATACCACTAAAACATGTCACACCCTACCCCTCTGTAAGGCATAACATGATCCCGTAGTATACCTAATGAATTACCAACTCCGTCTACTGATAATCCATTAAATACACTACAAGGGATTTTAAAAACTTTTCTTACTTCTTTTACAGTGGTGAGCACTATTTACAGTGTGAAAGTCTTTGGTGAATGAAGTGAAACAACTAACTCATTTGATTTTTTTGGAATATACAGAAAATTTTGGCAAGGTGCCATTTGTATTTTGGACAAAGCTTCTTGAAAACTGTAAAAAGCACTTCAATATATTTTCAAATCTCAACTCCAACATTTTTATCAACACAACACATTTCTCAAGTCAAATCCACAGTGATTTTCAAAGACTAAGATACAAAGATATAACACAATTTTTACAAGCCAAATAACTCATAATTATTTTACAACTTTACTGTACAACTTAAATTTACAACTGCTCAAAACCAAGAACAAAATATACATACAGTGAATATACATTACAGTACAAAATGCCACATGTGGTATACTCACTATACCCAAAAATCTCTCAGGCGATACTAGCGACCTAGCACTGCTCATCTGTCTCTCTACTGCGCGATAAGAATAAAGCTATCATTTGAGACAATGTCTCTGGTGCACAACATTTACCAAATACAAATTTTAAATCACAATTCATAAATCATATCAATAGTGGATACTTAAAACCATAGTTAAATTCAGACAATAAATGTCAACAAGAATTTAAACTCCATTTGTTAATATCACAATAATTTTCAATAAGTCGATCATGGTTGAATTCAATGATAGTATATGTCAATAAGAGTTTAAATCAATTTCACAATCTCACAATACATAATAACACAATTCGATCAAATAATCAAGAATACAAAGTGTTGCCAATCTATAACACAATTTAGGCCATGACACAATTTTTCCATATATGCCGTGTTGTACACCACGACAAGACATGCTCACCCCAATAATCGAAATCAATGAGGGAGGAAGCTAGCTATATAATGAGTACTCATCCACACTCACCTCAGACTGGCAAGTCAAAGAGGGAGGAACATAATCATACTCACCCTGCATCGATAAGTCAAAGAGGGAGGAATAATCACACTCACCCCATTAATGGAGGAGGAACATAGTATCAGTGTCATGCCAATTGTGAGTCAAAATAATTTCAAACATTTTATTCAAATGATCCGTAAGAATCCAATAAATTTCCAAAGTTATAATTTCATTCACAAAATGGCAACACAATTCGTAATTCACTTCAATTTCCACAAAAACCATTTACAGTGCTTTTCAATCAATAAGTATCCATCAATATCATTCAAACAATTTTTCACAGTTTCAAACCATTCACAATGTTTTTCAATCAATAAGTGTCCATCAAACACATTTCCACAATTTAAAACAATAATATACAAATAGTCATAATTTATTTCAATTGAAAAATTCAAAAGAAATAGCCGTTGTGCACAAACACAATTTAAAACAATAATATACAAATAGTCAATATTTATTTCAATTGAAAATTTCAAAAGAAATAGCCGTTGTGCACAAACACAATTTAAATCAATAACATACAATTAATCATATGAAATCTTATTCAGAGTAAAATCAGTTGAAAACTAGTTGTGCACAAACCTCTGATGACTGTCCCCCTGATCTGGACTCAGTGTTTCCTTCCCTTTTCCTGAGTCTTTGGTAACTGAGAAACACAATTTGAAGTGTTTCAGTACTAATTTAAACTGTCTCTATCGATGGTGTTTGGTAAATAATGCACTGAACTCAATTATTCACTTAATCACCTAATATACCGACCCTCGTTGCGTTTTAGGTAAATTAGGTTTTAGTGTCGTTAATATGTCACATTCGATAGGGTTTTAGGTTCGGTATGTTTTACCAAAGTCATTTCCTTGTTTAGTGCATTTTAATGCAAATTGCTGGATTTCGGGACACCGTTTGACCTAACCGGACGATCTAGTTTCCTCGGTTTTAGTCTCGTCGAAACTACAAACTTGTAGATCTAGGTCTTATTGCACGCGGGGCAAAATTTCAGGTCAATCCGAGTTAAGTAGACCAAGTTATGGTCATTATACTATTGCTGGTCAAATGGCATCAATTAGGTCATTTTTTTGGTCAATTTGGTCAACTTTGGTTCGGCCAGTTTTTGGACCCGAACTTGTGCAAGCTTTTTGACTTGCTTCTGGTCATTTCTGGGTTTGGTGTCTTCATAAGACTTGTAGGTATGGGTCTTAACTATTCATGGTTAAAATTTCAGGTCAATTGGACCTGTTTTGAGTGAGTTATGGCCTAAATACTCACTGCTGCCCAAATGGTCAGTTTTTAGGTCTCAAGTGTACCTAATCCGAATTGGTCATTTTTCACATCAACTTGCAAGCAGAATTTTGGTATGGTTTCTCAATGAAAGTTGGCACATTTTGTGCCTAGTTTCACCTCAAATTGGTCTCATACCAATTGAGGTTACACATTTCAGGTTATGGGCTAAAATGTACACTGCCCTCAATATGCATTTCACACCCCACTTCAAACACACATATACCTTGCAATTTGGTTCACTTCCCTACCAATCTGTTTTGGTACATTAACCACAGTATAATCTACTTTACATTAACATTATTTTGGGCAGATTACCATTACCCTCAACACACCAAATATAATTCACATTTACAATATCTCAATACCATTACATACACACCTAAACACCACTAATTCTCACATACACTTTACACAATAATTTCATACACATATCCTTCATTCCTTAATGCCACAATTCTGCCAACACTCCCATGAATATACACATTTATTCAAGTGTCCCCAAGGCTGCCCAAATTTGTCCTTCAACATCAAAGTGCTGTCCAAGTTACCAATTCCCATCCAAGTGCATAAATCACCATATAAACATGAAATAATTCACTAGGTTATTAATTTACCATGATCAACATTATTTCTCATCAATTATATGCATAATAAATCATCAAATGTGTGACCCCATGGCTGTCCAAAAATGGCTATCTCAATAACTATTTAAACTTCAAAATTTCCTTCACAAAACCAACACCCATAACATGCACACAAAACTTAACAAAGCTATCTTCAAAATTATGAACTTACCTTATGCTTGGAGTTTGTTAAACCTTGCTTAAACTTCTCAAATTTAGTATCAAACTCTTCCTTGTGATGAGTAGACAAAGTTTCATGAAGGAACTTAAGAGATTGGAGTTGAAAATGGAGAGTTAAGAGAGCTTGCATGAGAAATGGCCATGGTTTTTCCTCTCACCTTCATTCACGGCAATGTTGAGATCACTTTGAGGAAGATGAAGTTCAGCTGATTTAGTGGAGTTACAGCTGCCCTATTATATGTTTATTTTATGCATTAGTGGTCCACTCACAATTTTAATCATATTTTAAGCTAAACTTTCATTTAATCCTACATTAAACCCTTGATTTTAGCTATTTACTTTAGGTACCACCAAATTAATTTTTATTTTATTTTCTAAGTGTAATATTATTTATTTTTAATGGACATTTAGGTCAAAAGACACTTGGGACGTCAAATGACCATAATGCCCTGTTAGATTACGTTCCCGATTTTGGTATACTGGGTTTTATGCTTTTCGATTTCTAACTTTTCTTTGTACTAATTATTTAATTTTTCTTTGATCTTTCTAATGATATTTATTCTTCAACAAGGGTCTATTTAAGTCCTAAAAATGTTTTCCAGGGTTCCCTGATCCGAGGCTAGTCAACGGTCCACGCCGTGACTTCCCTTGATCACCATCGCTAGGTTTCCTGCCGCTTAACTTGATCACATTTCTTTGCTATTATTTTTCCTTTGTTTTTCTTGTATTTTCTTTTCTTGTATTTCATTATTTTATGTCTCCTCCTCATGTCAAAGTGTAGTTCTAGGCATCCTAGCTGTCCAGGACAACACCGTCACCGAGCGAGAACGCACTCACCGAACTTTGGGGTGTTACAAAAATGGAAGAAGGGATCGCTCTGCTGAGTAACTGTTGAAGTTGAGGCACAAGGGAAGCCACTCTATAGAATGTTAGTGGGTCGATGGCACCACCCTAAATGCCACGATTTCTGCACGATTCGACAGTAGATGGCGACAATGTCTCAACAAATGGCTAGGGCTATGCCTGCTCAAGCTCCACCCCAGACACCTGTTATACAACCACAACCTCCAGCCAGACAGTATGACAAGCTTTTGAAGTATGGGGCTACGGAATTCAAGGGTATAGTAGACCCTTTAGAGGCAGAATAGAGGCTCGAAATAATGGACAGAGTGTTCAAGAAGTCGCCTACCGGATGAGTGAAATTTGAATACTCGATGATCGCCATCTGCGAGGATGCGTATGATTGGTGGAAGACCACCCCACACCTTGGCTGAACCACCAAGATCTTGACACAGGATGACTTCATTAGAGAATTCAGACAGAAATACATCCTAGATGCATATGTAGATCAGAAACTACAAGAATTTCTGAGTCTGAAGCAAGGGAGTAAATCAGTGGCAGAATATGAGAGGGAGTTCTCCCGCTTAAGCCACTATGCTGGGAGTCTCCTTTCTACCAGCAAGGAAAGGTGAAAGAGATTTGAGACATGTTTAAAGCTCAGCCTACGGATGCAAGTAGTGGGATTCAGACACACAAATTTTTCATAGCTCGTTTCTCAAGCACTTGAGTTGGAAAGAATTGAATCAGAAGTGACCCCAGTAAAAGAAAAATCAGAGAAAGCTGAGAAATCGAGAAAGATAAGGGGAAAAGTCAGAGAGCCAAGTTCTGGTGGTACTTCTGGGAAGAGGAAGAAATTTGGTGGACCTAGCAGAGGTCGAAGTGGAAGGTTTGGAAGGGGTAGATTCTCTGGACAGAGACCCCCTAGATCTGGTCAGTAGTCGACCAGGGGTTTATATCCTACCCACCCCTGTGAGACTGGTGGCAAGATTCATGGGGGAGAATGCTATTGGGCAACAGGAGCCTATTTTAACTGTGGAGGCAAGGGTCATATTGCAAAAGACTGCACTAGTGCTCCTAGATACAGTCCGGCTCCTCTTTGTAGAAGGATCTATTGAGTCTTGCTCCTGAGTTCACAACCAATTAGCAGAGGAAGAGGTAGAGGTAGAGGCATTACTTCGTAATCGTGGTACTATTGGTCGATCGAAGGAAGTGCTTGACGAGTTTACACAATGAGACAGCGATAAGAGGCTGAGACTTTCAATGTTGTAGCCAGTACATTCTCTATCTCTGATCAAGATTTATTGGTGTTGTTTGATCCGCGTTCAACCCCTTTGTATGTTAATGCTAGCATAGTCAGTTCACTTGTTGTTCCATGTGTCAAAATGGGTTTTGAAGTGCTAGTAACTAGTCCGTTAGGACAAGAGGTTCGGGTCAACAGAATCTATAGAGATTGTCCTTTGGTGATCCAAGAACATGTTTTTCTGTCAGATTTGATTGAAATGCCCTTCAGAGATTATGATATTATCTTGGGCATGGATTGGTTAGCCAGGCATCACGCCATGATTAACTGTAGACTGAAGACAATCACTTTTGGTCTCCATCTGTACGGTGATGTGGTAATACATGGGGAGAGGCATTTACTACTATCAAACATCATTCGGCTGCACTAGCCAGAAGAATGATCAGAAAGGGGTGTGAAGCATGCTTGGCACATGTGATAGACACCCAAGTGGGGAGCCCAGCACTGAGGGACATCCCTACAATATGTGACTTTCTGGATGTATTTCCTGATGAATTGCCAGAATTACCTCCAGAAAGAGAGGTGCAGTTTGAGATTGATGTTATGCCTGGTGTGGACCCAATCTCTATAACACCATACAGAATGGCACTAGCAGAATTAAAAGAATTGAAAGTGCAGTTACAAGAGCTGCTTGACAAGGGCTTCATCCACCCTAGTGTGTCACCTTGGGGAGTGCCAGTGTTGTTTGTTAAGAAGAAGGATGGCACTCTCCGCTTATGTATTGACTACCGGCAATTGAATAAGGTGACAATAAAGAATAGATATCCATTGCCCCGCATTGATGACTTGTTTGATCAGTTGTGGGGTGCAGCTGTGTTCTCCAAAATTGACCTGAGATCAGGTTATTATCAGCTAAAAGTACAAGAGCACAGTATTTCTAAAATTACCTTCAAAACCCACTATGGCCATTATGAGTTCTTGGTCATGCCATTCGGGTTAACTAATGCTCCGACTGCTTTTATAGATCTGATGAACACAATCTTCAGACCATACCTCGACCAATTTGTTGTGGTATTCATAGATGATATATTGGTCTATTCGAGGAGGTCAGAAGAGCATGATAGACATCTGCGGATTGTACTGCAGATTTTGAGGGAGAAACAGCTATACGCCAAACTGTCGAAGTGTGAATTTTGGCTGAAGGAAATATCCTTCTTGAGGCACATAGTATCAGTAGAGGGCATCAAGGTAGATCCAAGTAAGATAGAAGCTGTCCTTAATTGGAGGCCACCCAGAAATATCATAGAGATTCGCAGTTTTTTGGGTTTAGCTAGATACTACCTTCGATTTGTGAAGGGATTCTCCATGTTGGCATCTCCATTGACTAAGTTACTTCGAAATGATGTGAACTTTTAGTGGACGGATAAATGCCAATGAGTTTTGATGAATTGAAAAGGTGTTTGGAGGCTCGAGTCCTGACTTTACCTACTCCGGGTAAAGAATACACAGTTTCCAGTGATGCTTTTCACAATGGGTTAGGCTGTGTATTGATGTAAGATCAAAATGTCATTGCCTATGCATCACGCCAGCTAAAACTGCATGAGAGGAATTATCCAACACATGATTTGGAGCTTGCAACTATTGTGTTTGCTCTTAAGATATGGAGACAATATTTGTATGGGGAGAAGTGTTACATCTACACATATCATAAGAGTTTGAAGTATTTAGGCGCCCAGAAGGAGTTGAATTTGAGACAGAGGAGATGGTTAGAGTTGATAAAAGACTATGATTGTCTGATAGACTATCAGCCAGGGAAAGCTAATGTCGTAGCTGACGCCTTAAGTCGCAAGACTATGGCAAGTCTACGGGTTACTCCTTTATCTATGGTACATGAGTTGAGATCATTACATGCTAGCTTAGAGATTAATAATGAGGGGCAAACAGTAGTTGCATGGCATGTACAGCCAGTGTTGATTGATAAGATCAGAATGGCTGCTCAGAATGATCAGAAATATCAGAGGCTATTGGAAGAAGTCCGGTAGGGCAAGAAACCAGAATTCTTAATAAGAGATGATGGTCTATTTCTACACCAGGGCAACATGTGTGTTCCTAATGAGGTTGATTTGAGGCTGATCATTTTGAAGGAAGCACATGAGTCTCCTTTTGCCATGCACCCTGGTGGCACAAAAATGTATAGAGGGCTAAAGGAGCATTACTGGTGGATGGGTATTAAAAGAGATGTGGCAGAGTTTGTTTCTAAATGCCTAATTTCTCAGCAAGTGAAGGCTGAGCATCAAGTACCCGCTGGGTTGTTACATCCATTACCAGTACCAAAATGGAAATGGGAGAGAATAATGATAGATTTTATGATGGGACTTCCGAGGACACAGAAGAGTCATGATGCAGTATGGGTCATTGTCGATAGATTAACCAAGTCTACTCATTTTCTGCCAGTCCGGATGGACTATAGTCTGGAAAGATTGGCCAAGTTGTACATTGATGAGATAGTAAGACTGCATGGAGTGCCAGTATCCATCGTATCTGACAGAGATCCTAGGTTCACTTCTAGATTCTAGGGTAGTCTTCAGAGAGCCCTAGGAACTAGATTGAACTTTAGTACTGCATGCCACCCATAGACAGATGGCCAGTCTGAGAAGGTAATTCAGATCTTGGAGGACATACTACGGGCTTGTGTGATTGAGTTTGAGGGCAGTTAGGACACACACTTGCCTTTGATTGAGTTTGCTTACAACAACAGCTACCAATCAGGCATTGGGATGCCTCCATATGAAGCTTTGTATGGCAGAAAATGCAGAACTTCCCTATATTGGGATGAGGTAGGTGAAAGAAAAATGATTGGGTCCGAAATTGTTCAGTAGACCGAGGAGAAGATCAGGGTGATCAGAGATCGACTGAAGACTGCATCAGACCGTCAGAAGTCCTATATTGATATGAAGAGGTGAGATATTGAGTATGCAGTGGGTGAGAAAGTATGCCTCAAGATTTCCCCTTAGAAGAGAATTATGAGATTCGGCAGGAAAGGGAAACTGAGTCCTCGTTTCATTAAGCCATATGAGGTTCTAGAGAGAGTGGGTCCTTTGGCATATCGTTTGGCACTACCTCTAGAGTTAGAGAAGATGCATAATGTCTTCCATGTGTCTATGTTGAGGATGTATAGATCAGACCCATCTCATGTACTACCGATAGAAGAAATTGAAGTGAATCCAGACCTCACATATGAAAAAGAACCCATAGAGATTCTGGCTTATGAGGTGAAGTAGCTACGGAATAAGCAGATATCGTTAGTGAAAGTGCTGTGGAACCATCATTCGGGCCAAGAAGCTACTTGGGAATGAGAGGAGGACATGAGGAGGCAACATCCACAGCTATTTAGAGACTGATACCAGGTAAAATTTCGAGACGAAATTTATTTTAAGGGGGGGAGAATTGTAACACCCCTATTTGTATAGCCTGGTATATTTCACTATTCCGGTGACCGGTGTCGGTTCGGACAATTAGGGGGATTAGAACCACATCTAAGACAACTAGATAAGCCCTGAGCACAAATAATTAGTAATTGTCAATTAGTTAAGTATAAATAAGAAAAACAGAACATAAGAGGTTAAATGAGCCGAGAGTCACAGCGATAGGTGACCTTCTCGGGAAGGACTGCGAAGTCGATTTAAACTCAAATTTCGAATTGTAAAATGTGACTCTGCGGTCCTTAGGACTATTGCAAACACATTGGAAAAGAGAAAATCACAAAAAAGAATTGTTAAGCTGGTCAAATAATTAGGTCAGGGATCCGAAAGAAATATTGAATTATTTGTAAACCGGGTCGAACCGGCGAGGGGCAATTTGGTCAATTGACTCCTAGAGCTGACTCTTGACCTGACTGTCAAATAAAATCGGAGAAAAGAAAATTTCAGAATCAAGAATTAAATTAAAGAACCAATGGAAAAATAAATTAAAAAAAAAGAAAAAAAGGAAAAGTGAAAAGTGATGACATCATGCATGATGCAATAAATATTATAATTAAAATTTAATTAATTTAATTTATGGTCTTCCTAAAGGATAAATTCATAAAAGAAAAAGAAAAGAAAGAAAAAAAAGAAAAAGAAAAAAGACTCATCTTCATCCCTTAGTCGTGACCTCTCTTTACTCCCTCTCCCTCACCAAACTCCATTGAAGCTCATTGTTTGAGCTTGAAAAACTTAGTTTTGCCCCATAAGTTAAACCCTAAACCTAAAGAAACCTTGCTAACTCAAGTAGAAAAGAAGATTGAGGAAGAAAGAAAAAAGAAAGGAAGAGGTTTGAAGGGAAAGAAATTTTCTGCACTAAGGTTAGTAAGCAAACTTCAACCTTTTAGTTTAATCAATGTATTTATAGCATAAAGAACTTAGAAATATACTTAAAATGAAACAAAAATAATTGTTGGAGGACTAAATGTGAATTTCAGTCAGCTAGAGTTTTAGATGGTAATGCATGAATTTGATAAAATTAAAAGTGTAGGTAAGCTTGTATGAGTGTGGAAGTGATGTTGGTATGCTTTGAATTAGTTAAATGTAACAATTAGTGTAGTTAGGGTTTTGGCACCTAGGGTTTGGAAGACAAAAATTTGGAGAAGTGGTCAAATGGTGTATTTGACCTTGTTTGAGGTGAAAAATGGTCATTTGTTACCAATTGGGGTATGTTGGAAGTGTTGAAATTGAGTGGAGATTCAGATTGGATGTGGGCAGTATGCAGGCAATAGGACCAAGGTCCTTTTCAGGGACCAAATCTAAAAATTTACAAGCCCAATTTGTGTGAGGCTAATTGGGAATGAAACTAGACATAAAATGACACATTTTTCATTTAGGAATCATGTCCAAAAAGTGACTAAAACCTAGTGAACAAATTGACCAAATACTTAGGTATTTTGCCCTGTACAAAAATGACCAAATGAATTTGACCATAACTTGGACTAGGCAGGTCTAAATGACCTGAACTTTATAGTGGAAAGCTAAGAGATAGACCTAAAACTTTCATGAAGAACACGAACCCAAATTATGCCCTTAACCAAGTCATTTAGCCACCCAAATTTTGTGACCTAAAACTGCCAGAATCCAGAAATTTGCCCAGAAATCTTGGTAAGTCCAATCCGGCAGCCATGATTCAAATAGCTATAACTTGAGCTAAAAAACTCCAAATGGAGTGATTCAAAAAGGAGAATAAAGTTAAGACAATAAGGAACAATTTCTATGAAGAAAACATAGCCAAATTCTAACAGCAACATGACCAATAGAACAGTGCAACATAAGACACCAAAACTGAAAATTTGTGATTTTGCCTAAAGGACTTAAAATTTGAGAAAACAACCAAAACCAACAAATTTAGTAACCAAAATATGGTATGTGGGTGAAGTTGGAATTCCCATACCTATTAAGCCTTAGAAAGTTAATAAATTGACTTGAATAGTGTAGTGAATAGTAACTCCGAAACACAAATTTTAAAGAACATCAATTTTAGCATATTAAAGCTAGGTATAAGAAGATTTGAATTTATTTTTGGAATTATAATAAGTTGTGATAATGAAACACTGTGAAACTGTGTGTTTTGATGAAAAGAATACCAGAAAAGAACTCGAGGGATTGAGTCAAGGCCAAGAGGCGACTCGTTTAAGGTTTGTGCACAACATCAATATGCTTTAAAATTCATTTACAAAGTGCATGAAATGTGTATTATGCTTTTGCTTTGAATTGTTGAAAGTTTCTTTGTGTATGTTTGAAATGGCAATAAATGTTTAGTAAATTATTAAGATAAGTTTTCAAACCACGGTGTCATGACCATATATTTGAATACCTCATTAGCATGACTAGTGGGGGAAATCAGTTTTGAATTTTGATTCCTTCTCTGGTTGAAGTGTTGAGGTGTGTGCCAGTAGAAGAAGAAAAAGAATGGGTTCCCATATAATTGAGCTAGCTAGCCTTGTGATGTGACTTCTCCTTAGCCTCTGGCTATTGAGATTATATTTGTTTCGAATAGCATAATATAACTGTGTATTTTTATGAAATTTGTTTTGAGACTTTTGAAATGAAATTATTTGGATTAAAATTTTATAAGTCATGTTTTGAATGTATTGCTTACGTTCAATTTAAATTTTGAATAAATATGTTTTAAATTCCGCATAAAGATTATTTTAGTATGTTGGGCACTACTGAGTCCTAGTACTCAGTGATGACTGTTATTGCTATCGCAAATATAGAGACTATAGGAGCAACAGAGTGAGCTGCTGAGGACTGAGGAGCTACCTACTCTGAAGTTTATCGAGTATATTTTATACCCTGATTGTAAAAACTATTTTGTTGTATGTAAATGTATGTAACTGTATGGACATGTAAAATTGGTTATGAGTAGTTGTATAAAGTTTGTAAAAAATTTTGGTTTGGATTTTTCCTAATGTAAATCTTTGGAATGATGTATATAAATTTTTTTATCTTTAATGAAATATGAATGGAAATATTTTGTTTTAATTTGAATGAAATTGATTAATAGTATTTTGATGATTGTTGAATTTTGGAAATTGAGAAATGATGTTGAAATTGGTTGGGATGGTTGTGAAATTGATGAAGTTGTTGAAATAAATCATCGAAAGTTTTTTTTTTTAGGTATTTGAAGAACTGTTTCTCATAATACAAACGGCACTCTGCCGAAATTTTTATAAAATTTGCGAAAAAATAAAATAGGACAAAAATTTTTACTAGTTTTAAATCTTCGAATAAATGATTTTAATATCTATTTGAAAATGCTCACCACTTATGAAAGTAAGACAATTGTTACAAAATTCCTTGTAGGGTACTTAATGAATTATCGGTAGGTGAAGCTCGGTAGTTCATTAGGTATTCTACGGGATCATGTTATGCCTTATAGACGGGTAAGGTGTGACAGATACACAGATGGAGAGTACCATCTTTCTTCTTAACAAACAATACTGGCGCTCCCTAAGGTGACACACTAGGGCAGATGAAGCCCTTATCAAGCAACTCTTGCAATTGCACCTTCAACTCCTTCAATTCAGCAGGTGCTATTCTATACGGAGTAATAGAGATTGGGTCCACACCAGGCATAACCTCTATTTTGAACTGCACCTCTCTTTCCGGAGGTAATCCTGGCAATTCTTCAGGAAACACATCTAGAAAGTCGCATACTGTAGGAATATCTCTCACTATTGGACTTCCTACCTAGGTGTCTATTACGTGGGCCAAGTAAGCTTCACACCTTTTTCGGATCATTTTTCTGGCAAGTGCAGCAAAAATAAGGTTTGATGGTAATGTGGCCTCTCCCCATATATAACCACATCACCATATTGAGGGAGACCAAAAGTGACTATTTTCAATCTATAATTAATAATTACATGATGCCTGGCTAACCAATCCATGCCCAAGATGATATCATAATCTCTGAAGGGCATTTCAATCAAATTAGATAAGAAGGTGTGTCCTTGGATCACCAAAGGACAATCCTTATACATTTTGTTGACCATAACCTCTTATCCTAACAGATTAGTCACTAACACCTCAAAATTCATTTTCACATAGGGGATAGCAGTTAAGAAAGCAATGCTGGCACTAACATATGAGTGAGTAGAACCCAGGTCAAACAAGACATATACATCTTGATCAAAGATTGAGAAAGTACCAACAACAATGTTAGAAGTCTCAGCCTCTTCTCTCTGCCGCATAGTGTATACTCTGGCTGGAGCATAACCCTGCTCTAACTAATTAACAGCGCCCTGATTGCCTGAGGTACTACCCCTACCTCTGCCTCTGCTCTACTAGCTGGCTGTGAACCTCTGGTGGCAGAACTCTGAACAGATCCTTCCACTGTGGTAATAGGTGGCCCAGATCTGCAGGCACTGGTGCAATCCTTCATAAAATGTCTCGTACCACCATAGTTATAACAAGCACCGATAGCCTTGTAGCATACCCCACCATGGTTCCTACAGCAAGTCTCATAAGGACAGAGAGGAAAGGAACTTCTGGTCATTTGCTGACCAGATCTAGGTGGTCTCTGTCCCGAAAATCTTCCCTTACCAGACTTTTTACTACTCTATCCCCCGAAATTTTTCCTCTTTTCAGTAGTACCACTAGAACTCTGATCCACTGGCTTCCCACTTTTCTCTTTTTCTATCTTCACTTTCATTGGTGCCCCTTCTAATTCTATCCTTTCTAGCTCTAAGGCTTGAGATATCAACTCAGAAAAATTGTCATGTCGGAACCCAACCACTTGCATTCTCAAACTGGATTTCAACCCGGCCTCAAACCTTTTACATCGGTCTCTGCTGGTGGTGAGTAAGCTTCCTGCATAGTGGCTTAGGTGGGAAAATTCCCTTTCATACTCTACCACTGCTCTGTTCTCCTATTTCAAACTTAAGAATTCGTACAGTTTCATGTCCACATAGGCGTCTGGAACGTATTTTTGTCTGAACTCTCTGAGGAAGTCGTCCCATGTCAATACCGGGGGTTCCACCAAGCTATGGGGGATGGTCTTTCACCAGTTATATGCATCCTCCTATAATAATGAGATTGAATATTCAAACTTCAACTCCTCTGTGCAGTGCAGCTTCTTAAAAACTCTTTCCATTCTCTCCAACCACTGCTCTGCTAAGGGTGCACTGTACCCTTAAACTCACTAGCTCCATACTTAAGCAACTTATCATACTGCCTAGTTGGAGGCTGTGGTTGCACTACTGGTTCTTGCATTGGGGCTTGTGTTGGCATGTTCCCAGCCATTTGTTGAAATAAAGCAGCCATCTACTGAGTGAAGTGAGCAAGAAACTGTGGCATTGTAACACCCTCACCGTAAGTAGTCCGTACGTTCTCCTGTTCTGACGACTAATGTTTGTCCGGATAGCTAGGATGTCTGGAACTATACTTAAATGATAGTGATAAGACATAAAATAATGGAATACATAATAAGAAAATACAAGAAGGATTAAGGAAAATAAAAGACATGAAATGCAATTAGGTTAAATGAGCTGAAACCGTAGTGATGGGTGAACGCACCAGGAAGTCACTGCGTAGATAGTTGGCGACCCCAGACTAGCGAGGAACCCCGAGAAATAATTTTTGGAATTTAATTAAAGGTCTACTGAGGTACAAATGATATTAAAGATGTCAAAGAAAATTTAGTCAATCAGATAAAAATAAAAATTTAAGGAACCGTCGGATTGGGGATTTAATCGGTATTACCGAAAGGTGAGACTATAACCCGAAGAAGGGCATTTTGGTCATTTGGCACCTAGAATTGACTTTTGACCTAAATGTCCATTAAAAATGAGTGGCATTAAATTTTAAAAATTCCATGAAAATAAGAAATTATATATGTAATGTAATTAAGGAAAAATGAGGGGGGATTAATTGAAATATTGAAACTTTACTTATTATAATAATTAAACAATTGATAGTGGGGTATAAAAGGAGCATAAGATGACAAAGTTTAACTACTAAATTCATGATCTTCATTTCCTCTCAACCATGGTCGAAACCCATTCTTCCTTTCCTCCATGGATGTGTTTTCATTAAAACTTCCAATCTCTTTCATTTTCAACCTAAAATCATAAGTCCCTTCATTAAAGTTAGTCCTCACACCTTAGGAAGTCCATAGGCAGCAAAAGGAAGGAGAAATTTCAAGGTTTTAACAAGCTCAAGAAAGTGAACAAAGAGGTTAGTGCATAATTTTTCTTCCTTTCTTTGTTAAGTCTTGAATTGAGGTTGATGTGAAGTGAATTATGCTTGAAATCAAAAGAAATGGTAAGTTAGGAGAAGTGTTGAATTTCGGCAGTCATGGGAACTAAGAGAGTTTGATTAATTCTTACATGTAAATGATGGGTAGTGATGTTGATTAAGGTAATTATATGTGTTATACTTAAATTGCATGGGTATGTTTGAGGTTGACAATGTGAATTAAGGTTTGATGATAATTATGGAGATTTTGTGTAATTGTTGAAATTGGTAAATTGAGATTGTTTGATGAGACTTGTGTAATTGTTAAATTTTGGCAGCCTTGAGAAGCATGGAAGTGTGATTAATTCATACATATAAATGGAGATTAGTGATGTTGATTGATAAGTAATTGAATTTACATGTACTATAAAGTTTATGGAATGTGAATTGTTGACTTTGACCATTTGAATTAGGGTTTTCAATTGATTATTGAAGACTTGTATAAATTGCTAGAAATTGATTGTATTGAGATGATTGATGATATTTAGAAGTTCCATGAATGTTGAATTATAGTATGGGAGTTGGAGGAATGAAATTGGAAGTGTAAATTTCTTCATGCAGGTTGAGAATTATTGAATCCAGTATATGTTTTGAGCCATAACTAAAATTGTGTGGCTCCAATTGGTATTAGGCCAATTAGAGATGAAACTAGACCTAAAATACTTCATTTTTCATGAAGAGATTCTGCCCAAATTCTGCCCAAAAATTGACCAAATTGTTGTCCTAATCCAGATGACCAAATGATGAACCCAGAAAATTGACTAAATGAATAGTGTACATTCATTTGGCCATAACTTCCACTAGACAGGTCCAAATGACCTAAAATTTGCACCATTGGAAAGCTTAGACACAGGGCTACAACTTTTATGAAGACACCAGAGCCCAGAAATGCAATTAACCAAGTCAAATTACTTGCCTAATTTGGGCTACCAAAGCTCCCATAACCAAAGCGCGATTTGCTAAACAGAGGCTACTTGACCAGTTTTGGCAAAGAGGCCATATCTTGGCCCATTGAGCTCCAAATGCCCTGAAACCAGTGCCAAAATTTCAATAAGACATAGACCTGCAAGATTAGTATTTTGACCAAAACCCAGAAATCAAGAGAAATAAGTCAATTGGCTAGGCCAGGTTAGTGTATAAATTCTGGAAATGTGCATAAGTAACCATTGACTCCAGAATAGTCTTTTAAGCATATCTCCCACTAGAAAACTTCAATTGAAATGTGCCATTAAGTTCTAGAAACCTAAGAAATAAGGCTTTAACTTTGTTTTAGACACCTATCTCAAATTATGAATGTAAAAAGCTTAAATTTTTGGTCAAAGCTACTGACCTAAATAGAAATCATCATGTTAGTATAGGACATTTGAGTCTAGGCCAATAATGTGGCTATAAGTAAGTCTACATGACTTGAAAAACTGCAACTAAAAATTCTGAGTGACCATAAGACATAGGGCAACGTATCCTATGAAGAACACTAGGCCTAAATTATAACACCCTTATATGCAGAGCCTGGTATATTTTACTGTTCCGGTGACCGGTATCGGTGCAAACAATTAAGAGGATTAGAATCACATTTAAGACACCTAGAAAAGCCCTGAATGAAAATAAATAGTAATTGCCAAATAGTTAAGTATAAACAAGAAAAACAAAGCATAAAAATTTAAATGAGTTGAGGGTCACAATGATGGGTGACCTTACCGGGAAGTGAATGTGAGGTCAGTCCTAACCCTACTTTTGAATCAGAAAATGTGACGCTGCCATCTTAAGGACTATTGCGAACCTAGTGGAAAAGAGAAATTCACAGAAAAGAGCTGATAAGTTGGTCAAATAATTAGGTCAGAGATCTGAAAAAAATATCGAATTATTTACAAACTGGACCAAACCGGCGAGCGGTAAATTGGTCAATTCACCCTTATAGGTGACTCCTGACCTAACTGTCTAATAAAATTGGAGAAATGAAAATTTTGGAATATAGAATTAACTTAAAGAGAGAAGGGAAATAAAGGAAAAAGAAAAAGAATAAAAAATTGGCCTTATGACATCACTTGAATGACATCACATATGATGTCAAAATTAAATTTAATTAACTTAATTTTTGACCAAGTCAATTTTAACTTATTTAGACATAAAAACACAAAAAAAAAAAAAAAGAAATTTCACTCATCTTCTCTCCCAAACCAGCCGGCCAAAATTCTCTCCCCTCTCACCTCCATTTTCATTCACCATTAAAGCTTGATTCAAGCTTGATTTCCACTCAATTAACCCTAATTTCCCCCAAAATTCTCCATAAAACCTTGCTATCTTAACTTGAGAAAGAGATTGAAGAAGAAAAGTAAAGGGGAAGAGTGAAGAAATTGGTGATTAAATTTCAAGAGAAAGGTTAGTACTTTAAACTTAGAAATTCTAGTTAAATCTATGTGTTTAGGGTTGCATTCACTTAGAATTAAAGTGGAAATGCAAACAAAACCATCATGGGAGAACTAAGTGGGATTTTCGACCAGCCTTAAGGGGAATAGAAATTGCTTAAATTTGATGGAATTAAAGAGTTAGAGAAGTTGAATTAAGTGTATAGATGTTGGTTATGTACTTTAATTTCATTAATTGAATGAATTGTGTAAATTAGGGTTCTTGAATTCTTGAAATTATAAGAAAAATTGTAAAAAATGGTCAATTGATGCAAATGACCTTAATTGAGGTTAGAAATGGTCAATTGTGACCAATTGAGATGTGTTAGAATTGGTAGAATTGAAATGCAATTCGGATTGGTTAGGAGTCCTAATCTGGCAGTTTGACCTAAGTCCCTTTCAGGGACCGAAACTGAAATTTTGAACACCCAATTGGTGTGAGGCCAATTAAAAATGAAATTAGACACATAAAGACACAATTTCATTTAGAGACCATGCCCAGAAAATGACATTTAAATAATGAACAATTAGGTCAAATCCGGGTAATGTGCACTGCCACTGTATAAAAATGACCAAATGAATAGTATTTGTTCATTTGGCCATAACTTGGTCTAGGCAGGTCCAAATGACCTGCTTTTTGTGGCATTGGAAAGGTATGACACAGCAATAAAATTAACCCAAATTATGCCCATAACCAAGTCATGTTTCCACCCAAAATTAATTTTCCAAAACTGCCAGAACCAATAAAGTGCCCAGAAATTTTGGGTAACACCAATCCGGCCAGCCTTAGTAAAATGGCCATATCTTGGCTTACAAAACCCCAAATGGAGTGATTCAAAAAGGCAATTAAAGCGAAGACAATAAGGAGCAACTTTTATGAAGATCACTTTGCCAAATTTCCATAGTAACTAGACCAATGGAGCAGTGCAAAATAGGGCACCAAAACTAAAAAATTGAGTTTTATCTTAGGAGATCTAGAAATTGAAATGGCAACCTAAACCAACAAATTAGGCACCCAAAATGTGGTATGTGGGTGTAATTGGAATTCACATACCTATTAAGTATGAAAAAGTCAACATTTTGACTTGAATGTTGTTAGTAGTATGCCCTAGAGCATATCATTTAGTATGTATCTTGTACATATTTTTATTAATAAAAGGCATTTTCACTTTTCCGTTTATGTAACATATTTATGTGTAATAGAAAAGGCCCATTGATATTTTGTTAGAAATATTATTCTTAAGTTGTTAAGAATATGAGTGACAATATTTCTAGCACAAAGTATCATAAATAGGTTCACAATCGAGGATACTTCATAATAAGGACATGACTTATCCAGAAAGATTGTATTCATATTTGTTCCCAAGTTATTTGTATGAGATATAAATAAGATGGAATGGTGAGTCTCATGCCATATAACAAGCATGATAGGTACTAATAAATGATAAGTAGGCTGAACCAGTGACGCTTATGACAAGCACATGGAGTTTACTCTTGTCAATGTTTTGTCATAAATCATATCAGTGCATATAATCTTTAGACCTGAGATAGCACAGTTATCTTGTATATAGGTAGTTTGAGTTTGATACTGCTTTCATACTTGTACTGTGTATGGGTATATGGGCATCTGTTGGCTCCTACTAGTTATATATGGTGGTAGGTGTTGATCAAGATGGAATCTGTTCCTCTAAGTAAATAGAGATAAAATCCTATGTTCATTTAATTGTTCTTGATGTTTCAAGTTCCTGGCCAGGACAGATAGATTTATTCAGAAAAGAGTTTCTGATGAGAAAATCTTTTTAATCAAGAACTGTAATTAAAAGAGAACATAATATTCATAGCAAATGGAGTTTGACATAAACCATGACTCCAACTTGAGTTGGGATTTTGTAACAGAGAGATTCTAGTGCATTCTAACATATGATTATAGGTTCATTTAAGAAAAACCTTATTACTAATTGGGTGGCCATGACATACTATGCTAGGCATTAACCATAGTCTATGAGGTTCATAAAATGATTTAGAGAAATCATTTATGGTAAGAAAGAGTTCTGATAATATTAAGAGTTGATATCATATCTCATTGCCAATTAGTGATGAGCCTAGTAAGTCACACACACACACAAGTTATCACCTATTTAAATATGATTTAATTAATTAATTAAAGAGTTTAATTGATTAATTAAATAGGTTTGGTTTGCAATTAAATTGCAAAGTCCCTAGCATGACTTTAAATTATGATTCAAATCAGAATTTTAAAAATTGTTTAAATGTGATTCAAATCTGAATTTTAAAAGTTGTTTGAATGTGATTCAAATCTGAATTTTTAAAGTTGTTTGAATCATATTTAAATCTGATTTTTTAAAATTGATTGAATAAAATTCAGATCTGATTTTTTAAAAAATGTTTGAATGTGATTCAAATCTGATTTTTTAAAAAATGTTTGAATGTGATTCAAATCTGAATTTTTAAAGTTGTTTGAATGTGATTCAAATCTGAATTTTTAAATTTGTTTGAATGAGATTCAAATCTGAATTTTTAAATTTATTTGAATCATATTCAAATCTGGATTTTTAAGTTAAATATGAGATATTCAATTTAATTTAAGTATGTATATTTTATTTAATTGTTAAATAGTTATATGCATGATGGATGATCATGGACTATAAAAGACTAATGTGATTGGATTTATTTCTTTTATATTTCTTTGGGATTGTAAATTAATTAATTTATTTTAATTTATTTTGGGCATGGATTATTAAGTTTGTAATAATTTTTGGGTTGTAATTTCATTTATTTAAGTTCTTGTAAATTTGCCTTGGTATGCTAAGGATTACTATGTAATATTGGATTGCAAGAAGTTCAAGGAGGTCAAGAGCATTGGTGGGACCAGTGGGAGGAATTCAAGATCAAGTGTTGATTATGTACTCCTTCAGCAACTCTTGTAAAATGAATGAATGAAATGCACGTAGGAATGCCCTGATTCAATTCTTGGTGACTTAAAATTGAATCCCTTAGAAAGTCCATGATCATGCCATATTTATTGCTTATCCATGAATGCATAAGATGTATGGGAATGTATGCTATTATATGATATATGCATGCTAATTGGATAATGTGCAAGGTGAGACCTTAATAGTAATTAGAATGACCATAAAATCTTTCAAACAAATGATTAAGTTGGAAATGCTATAATTAAAGTAATTATTACATAAGCCCTCCATTGGGACAATTATTTTAAGAAATTTTAAATAGTTGCATAAGATGCAATTAATTTAAGAGATTTTCTTAAGAATAATTGTTAAGCATGAGATGTTGTAAATATGTAAAAGTTTTTGGTGGCCAATATTGGATGTACCTGAGGACATTAAAATTATTTGCATAATTACTGGCTCAATGGGATCAACTTAAAGAATGCAAGATAATTCAATAATGGATGTACCTGAGATTTTGAGCATTAGGGACTAGGTAAAGGATTGAACCTCACATGAGATGTGATGGGCAAGGAGTTGCTCACTTATAGTTTATTGTAATTCTAATAATGGATGTACCTGAGGATGATCAATAGAATTATAAGAATTCAATCACCCACTAGAAATCCATCCAACTAGGATTTCCGTTGTAACACCCCAAAGTTCGGTAGTGCGTTCTGCTGCTTCGGTGACCGGTGTTGTCCGGACAGCTAGGATGCCTAGAACCGTACTTCGATATGAGTGAGGAGACATAAAATAATGAAATACAAGAAAAGAAAGTACAAGAAAAACAAAGGAAAAATGATAGCAAAGAAATGTGATCAAGTTAAACGAGCCGGGAAACCTAACGATGGGTGACCGCACCGGGAAGTCACGGCGTGGACCGTTGACTAGCCCTGGATCATGGAACCACGGAAAACATTTTAGGACTTAAATAGACCCTTGTTGAAGAATAAATATAATTTGAAAGATCAAAGAAAAATTATATAATTAGTACAAAGACAAGTGAGAAATCGAAAACAGACAAAACTCAGTATCTGAAAAATCAGAATGCCACCCGAGCAGGGCATTATGGTCATTTGACATCCCGAAGTGTCTTTTGACCTAAATGTCCATTAAAAATAAATAATATTACACTTACAAAATGAAATGAAAAATTAATTTGGTGGTACCTAAAGTAAATAGCTAAAATCAAGGGTTTAATGTGGGATTAAGTGAAAGTTAGCTTAAAATATGATTTAAATTTTTTAGTGGACCACTAAGAACATTAAAATGATTAAATATACTTATAAGTGGGCAGATTATTCCCACTCAAAAGTCATCTTCCTCACTTGGCTTAACCTAGCCGAATTGAAGGAGAAAGGATCCACCATTAACGTTTTCTTCCAAGCTTATCTAATCCCTCATTTCAACCCCAAATCACCTAGGGTTCTTCATTAAACTTTGTCTATACATCACAAGGAAGATATTGACACCAAATTTGAGAAGTTTGGTGAAGGTTTAGCAAGTTACAATCAAAGGTAAGTTTACACTTTTGAGAATTCCTTTATTAAACTTTATGTTCATGTTATGGGTGTTAGTTTGGTGAAGGAAATTTTAAAGTTTAAATAGTTATTGAGATAGCCATTTTTGGACAGCCATGGGGTCACGCATTTGATGATTTATTATGCATATAATTGATGAGAAATAATGTTGATCATGGTGATTTAATATCCTAGTGAATTATTTCACATTTATATGGTAATTTTGGCACTTGGATGAGAATGGATGAATTGTAGGGCAATGTGGTGTTGAAGGACAATTTTCGGCAGCTTGGGAACTCTTGAATAATTTTATGTATTGATGGAAGTGTTGGCAGAATGTTGACCTAGAAGGATTGATGGATATGTATGTAGATTGATATTGTAAAGTGTATGTAAGATTTATAATGGTTAGGTGTGTATGTAATGGTACTTAGAACTTGTGAATATGAATTATATTTGGTGTGTTGAGGGTAATTATAATCTGCCCAAAGTAATGTTAATGTAAAGTAGAAAATGCGTTTGGTAATGTACCAAAACAGATTGGTAGGGAAGTGAACAAAGAGCAAGTTAAATGTGTGTAATTGATGTGTGTTAAGCAAAGTAATCAAGGGCAGTGTACATTTTAGCCAATAAGTTTAAATGTGTAACCTCAATTGGTATGAGACCAATTGGAGGTGAAACTAGGCACAAAATGTGCCAACTTTCATTGAGAAAATATACCAAAATTCTGCTTGCAAGGTGACCTAAAAAAACGACCAATTCGGATTAGGTGCAATTAGGACCTGAAAAATGGCCAATTGGGCAGCAGTGAGTGTTTAGGCCATAACTCACTCAAAACAGGTCCAATTGACCTGAAATTTTAACCATGAATAGTTAAGACCCATACCTACAAGTCTTATGAGACACCAAAGCCCAGAAATGACCATAAGCAAGTCAAAAAGCTTGCAAAAGTTCGGGTCCAAAAACTGGCCGAACCAAAGTTGACCAAATTGACCAAAAAAATGACCTAATTGATGCCATTTGACCAGCAATAGTGTAATGACCATAACTTGGTCTACTTAACTCGGATTGACCTAAAATTTTGCACCGCGGTCCATAAGACCTAGATCTACAAGTTTTTAGTTTTGACCGAGACCCGAAAACTGAGGGAACTAGATCGTCCGACTAGGTCAAACCAGTATCCCGGAATCCAGCAATTTGCATTAAAATGCACTAAACAAGGAAATGACTTTGGTAAAACGTACCAAACCTAAAACCCTATCGAATGTGACATATTAACGACATTAAAACCTAATTTACCTAAAACGCAATGAGGGTCGGTATATTAGGTGATTAAGTGAATAATTGAGTTCAGTGCATTATTTACCAAACACCATCAATAGAGACAGTTTAATTTAGCACTGAAACACTTCAAATTGTGTTTCTCAGTTAACAAGGACTCAGCAAAAGGGAAGGAAACACTGAGTCCAGACCAGGGGGACAGTCATCAGAGGTTTGTGCACAACAACTGTTTCTTTTGAATTATTTTCAATTGAAATAAATATTGACTATTTGTATATTATTGTTTTAAATTGTGGAAATGAGTTTGATGGACACTTATTGATTGAAAAATATTGTGAATGGTTTGTAACTGTGAAAAATTGTTTGAATGACATTGATGGATACTTATTGATTTAAAAGCATTGGAAATGGTTTGAAACCACAGCTATCATGTATATTGATCGTATTCCTCATTAGCTTGTCTAGTGGGACGAATTGAATTCCCTCTCTAGCTGAAGTGTTGAGGTGTGTGCCTGTTGAGGACGAATTGGATGAGTACTCATATTTTTGCTAGCTAGCCATGTTATTCCTCATTAGTCATCGACTTTTGGGATGAATTGAATACCTCATTAGCCATCGGCTTTTGGGACGAATTGAACTATGGATCATGATTAAGTCAGGTGTGATTTATTGATTTTTATTGTGAGATTGTGAAATGGTTTTAAACTCTCATTGACATATACTGTCTTTTGAATTCAAACATGATCTGACTTATGGAAAGCTATTGTGATATTGAGAAATGGAGTTTAAATTCTTATTGACCTTTATTGTCTTGAATTTGACTATGGTTTTAAGTATCCACTATTTACATGATTTATGAATTGTGATTTAAATTGTATTTGGTTAATGTTGTGCACCACTGAGACATTGTCTCAGCGATAGCTTTTTATTGCTGTCGCAGGTAGAGAGACAGACAGGGCAGCAGACTAGGCTGCATATACATCCAAATGAGGGATTACCAGTATAATGAGTATACCAATATTTTGCATTTTGTACTGTAATGTATGACACTGTATGTACATTTTGCTTTTGGTTTTGAGCAGTTGTAAATTCAAATTGTACACTGAAGTTGTAAAATTAATTATGAGTTATTTGACTTGTAAAAATTGTATTATATTTCCTTATCTCAGACTTTGAAAAATTTCTATGGAAGTGAGTTGATAAATTGTTGTGTTGAGAAATGTATTGGAGTTGAGATTTGGAAAATTATTGAAGTGCTTTTTATAGGTTTTCTGAAGAACTGTTTTGTCCAAAATACAGATGGCACTCTGCCAAAATTTTTACAGAAATTCCAAATAAACCAAATGAGTTAGTTGTTTCACTTCAGTTCACCAAAGTCTTTAACACCTGTAAATAGTGCTCACCACTGTAAAAGAAGTAAGAAAAGTTTTTAAAATCCCTTGTAGTGTATTTAATGGGTTATTAGTAGACGGAGTTGGTAATTCATTAGGTATACTACGGGATCATGTTATGCCTTACAGAGGGGTAGGGTGTGACATGTTTTGGTGGTATCAGAGCATAGTTTTTAAACTCTGTTTTCACCTGTTACTTGAATATTCTTTCTTCATAGTACAACTGCTCAATATCATTGTTTGATACATACAGTACATTATATTATAAATATGCACTAACAGGAGGAAATCTCCTTGTGTTATTTGTTCAGGAGATCTTAAATCCTCGCATTGAATATGGAAGAGGGTGATCGTTCGATGATCAATCTATTGAGGCCGAGGTGCAAGGATGCCCAGTGCCTACATAATGTTAGTGGTTCACTGCACTAGCCCCGCAGATCGCAATTTCTGCTTAGTTTGCTCGTGAGATGGTCGCAATGTTCCAACAAATGGTCGGTAATGCGCCTACTCAAGTCCCAATACTGACACGATTGGTACAACCACGCCTCCTACAAGGCGAGATGACAAATTGATGAAATATGGGGCTCTGAGTTTAAGGGACAGAGATCCTCTAGAAGTTTGAACAATGGTTAGAGAGGATGGATAGGGTGTTCAAGAAGCTACATTGTACGTAAGAGCTTAGGTTTGAATACTCGGTGTCCTTACTACGGGGATGCTTATGACTGGTGGAAAACCATTCCCACACCTGCAGTAGAGCTGCAGTGCTAACATGGAATGACTTCCTCGGGAATTCAGCGAAATATATCCACGATGCTTATGTAGACCGTAAGTCGCAAGAGTTCCTAAGTCTAAAGCAGGGGGTCGGTGGTGAGTATGAAAGAGAATTTTCCCGCCTTAGCCATTATGCGGTGAGTCTACTCTGCCAAAGAGGAAAGATGCAAGAGGTTTGAAAGCGGCTTGAAACCCAGATGTCAGTACAAGTGCTCGGCTTCAAACACACTAACTTCTCTGAACTTGTTTCTCAAGCCCTAGAGTTGGAAAGAGTTGAGTTTGAGACTGCTCCAGAGAAAAAGAGATCAGAGACGACAGAGAAAGAGGGAAAATCAGAGAACGAGTTCCGGTGGTCATCTGGAAAGAGGAAGAACTATGGGGACATGGCAGAGGTGGCAAGAAATCAGTAGGGGAAGATATTCAGGACAGAGACCTCCCCAATCTGGACAGCAGAGTACCAGAGGTTCCTACCCTCCCCGCCAATGTGAAACATGTGGAAGAAATCATGGTGGGATCTGCTATAAGGCTATTGGAGCCTGTTATAACTGTGGAGGCACCGGACACTTTGCCAAGGACTGCACCAGTAGTCGCAGAGTTGGACCACCTCCTACTACTGCAGAAGGTCGATTCGAGCCCTGTCACCGAAGCTCACAACCACCTAGCGAGGTAGAGGCGGGGTAGAGGTAGCCAAGCAGGCAGCCAAGGCACAGTAAAACAATCAGAGCAAGATAGTGCTACAGTCAGAGTCTATGCCATGAGACAGAGGGAAGAGGCAGAGACATCTGATGTTGTGGCTTTGTGTTATTTGATCCGGGTTCTACCCATTCTTATGTGAGTGCTAGCATCATTGATTGCATTGCTGTTCCATGTACAAAAATGGACTTTGAGGTGCTAGTAACAAGTCCGTTAGGACAGGAGGTCAGGGTTAATAGAATGTATAGAGATTGTCCTTTGGTGATCCAAGGACACACTTTCCTGTCTGATTTCATTGAAATGCCCTTCAGAGATTATGATATCATCTTGGGCATGGATTGGTTAGCTAGGCATCATGCCATGATTGACTGTAGGCTGAAGACAGTCACTTTTGGCCTTCCTCAGTATAGTGATGTGGTAATACATGGGGAGAGGCAGTTATTGCCATCAAACCTCATTTCGGCTGCACTAGCCAGAAAAATGATCAGAAAGGGGTGTGAAGCATACTTGGCACATGTGATAGACACCCAAGTAGGAGTCCGGATTGAAGGACATCCCTACAGACATGACTTTCCGGATGTGTTTCTGATGAATTGCCGAGATTACCTCCGGAAAGAGAAGTGCAGTTTGAAATTAATGTTATGCCTGGTGTGGATCCAATTTCCATAACGCCATACAGAATGGCACCAGCAGAGTTGAAGGAGTTGAAGATACAATTGCAAGAATTACTTGAAAAGGGCTTCATCCGCCCTAGTGTGTCACCTTGGGGAGCACCAGTGTTGTTTGTTAAGAAGAAGGATGGTACTCTCCGCTTATGTATAGACTACCGGCAGTTGAATAAGGTGACAATAAAGAACAGATATCCATTGCCTCGTATTGATGATCTGTTTGATCAATTGAAGGGTGCAACTGTATTCTCCAAAATTGATTTGCGATCTGGTTACTATCAGTTGAAGGTGCAAGAGCAGAGTATTCCAAAAACTGCTTTCAGAACTCGGTATGGCCACTATGAGTTTCTAGTAATGCCATTCGGGTTGACAAATGCTCCA
Source organism: Hevea brasiliensis (assembly GCF_030052815.1). Lineage (NCBI taxonomy): Eukaryota > Viridiplantae > Streptophyta > Magnoliopsida > Malpighiales > Euphorbiaceae > Hevea > Hevea brasiliensis. The sequence continues at coordinate 30,530,424 of NC_079505.1, forward strand.
GCTGCTTTTATGGATCTGATGAACACTATTTTCAGACCATATCTTGATCAATTTGTGGTGGTGTTTATTGACGACATTTTGATATATTCAAGGAATGCAGAGGAGCATGACAGACATCTGCAGATTGTACTGCAGACTTTAAGGGAGAAACAACTATACGCCAAATTGTCGAAATGTGAATTTTGGCTGAAAGAAATCTCCTTTTTGGGACATGTTGTGTCAGCTGAAGGGATCAAGGTAGATTCCAGCAAGGTAGAAGCTATCCTTAATTGGAAGCCGCCCAGGAACATCACAGAAGTCCGCAGTTTTCTGGGTTTAGCTGGATATTACCGTCGGTTTGTGAAGGGGTTTTCTATGTTATCTTCTCCACTGACTAAGCTTCTTCGGAAAGATGTGAAATTTCAGTGGACAGATAAATGCCAGCAGAGTCTTAATGAGTTGAAGAGGTGTTTAACTGAAGCTCCAGTTCTCACTTTACCTACTCCGGGTAAAGAATACACTATTTATAGTGATGCTTCTCACAATGGGTTAGGCTGTGTACTGATGCAAGATCGGAATGTCATTGCTTATGCATCACGCCAGCTGAAACCACATGAGAGGAACTACCTAACACATGATCTGGAGTTAGCAGCTATTGTTTTTGCTCTGAAGATCTGGAGACACTATCTGTATGGAGAGAAATGCTACATTTTCACATATCACAAGAGCTTGAAGTACTTAGGTACCCAAAAGGAATTGAATTTGAGGCAGAGGAGATGGTTAGAACTCATTAAAGACTATGATTGCTTAATAGACTATCAGCCAGGGAAAGCAAATGTGGTGGCTGACGCCTTAAGTCGCAAGACTATGGCAAGTCTCAGAGTTTCTCCTTTGTCCATGGTATATGAATTGAAAGCACAGCATGCCAGTTTAGAAATTGATGATGAGGAACAGACAGTAGTTGCATGGCATGTACAGCCAGTATTGATTGATAAGATCAGAATGGCTGCTCAGAGTGATGAAAAATATCAGAAGCTACTGAAAGAAGTCCAGCAGGGCAAGAAACTTGAATTTTCTGTGAAAGATGATGATTTATTGCTACATCAGGGTAGAATGTGCGTTCCTAATGACGGTGAATTGAGACAGATCATTATGAAGGAAGCACATGAGTCTCCATTTGCTATGCACCCTGGTGGAACTAAAATGTACAGAGGGCTGAAAGAACATTACTGGTGGATGGGCATGAAGAGAGATATAGCTGAATTCGTTTCCAAATGCCTAACTTGTCAGCAAGTAAAGGCAGAACATCAAGTTCCAGCTGGTTTGTTACATCCTTTGTCGCATGCAGTGGAAATGGGAACAGATAACTATGGATTTTGTTACAGACTTCCAAGGACACAGAGTAGTCATGATGCGATGGGTTATAGTTGTGATGATTGACCAAGTCTGCTCACTTTTTGCCGCTCGGATGGATTATAGCCGGAAAGATTGGCGGATTGTACATATATGAGATTGTAAACCGCATGGAGTGCCAGATCAATTGTGTCTATGAGATCCTAGGTTCACTTCTAGATTCTAGGGTAGTCTTGAGAGCCCTAGGAACTAGATTGAACTTCAAGACAAAGATTCCACCCACGCATGCATGGCCAGTCTGAGAGGGTTATTCAGATATTGGAGGATATGCTACGGGCTTGTGTGATTGAATTTGAGGGTAGTTGGGATACACACTTGCCTTTGATTGAGTTTGCTTATAACAACAGCTACCAATCAAGCATAGGGATGCCTCCATATGAAGCTTTGTATGGTAGAAAATGCAGAACTCCCCTATGTTGGGATGAGGTAGGTGAAAGGAAGATGATTGGGCCAGAAATTGTCCAGCAGACAGAGGAAAAGATCAGATTGATCAGAGATAGGCTCAAGGCTGCATCAGACCGTCAGAAGTCCTATGTTGATATGAAAAGAAGAGATATTGAGTATGCAGTGGGTGATAAGGTATTCCTCAAAGTTTCTCCTTGGAAGAGAATTATGAGATTTGGCAGAAAGGGGAAACTGAGTCCTCGTTTCATCGGACCATATGAGATTCTGGAAAGAATGGGTCCTCTGGCATATCGGTTGGCATTACCTCCAGAGCTAGCAAGGATACACAGTGTCTTCCATGTGTCCATGTTAAGGAGGTACAGATCAGACCCATCTCATGTACTGTCAGTTGAAGAGATTGAAGTAAACCCAGACCTCTCATATGAGGAAGAACCCATAAAAATTACGGCTTATGAGGTGAAGCAAATGAGAAACAAACAGATACACACGGTTAAAGTCTTTGTGGAACCATCATTCAGCCAGAAGCTACTTGGGAACGTGAAGAGGATATGAGGAGACAGACCCACACTGCTCGAGACTAATGCGTGTAAAATTTCGAGACGAAATTTATTTTAAGGGGGAGAGAATTGTAACACCCCAAAGTTCTAGAGTGCGTCACGCTCGGTGACCGATGTTGTCCGGACAGCTAGGATGCCTAGAACCGTACTTCGATATGAGTGAGGAGACATAAAATAATGAAATAAAAGAAAAGACAGTACAAGAAAAACAAAGGAAAACTGATAGCAAAGAAATGTGATCAAGTTAAACGAGCCAGGAAACCTAACGATGGGTGACCGCACCGGGAAGTCACGGCGTGGACCGTTGACTAGCTCTCGGATCATGGAACCCCGAAAACATTTTTAGGACTTAAATAGACCCTTGTTGAAGAATAAATATCATTATAAAGATCAAAGAAAAATTAAATAATTAGTACAAAGAAAAGTGAGAAATCGAAAAACAGACAAAACCCGGTAATACCGAAAAATCGGGAATGCCACGAGCAGGGCATTATGGTCATTTGACATCCCAAGTGTCTTTTGACCTAAATGTCCATTAAAAATAAATAATATTACACTTATAAAATGAAATGAAAAATTAATTTGGTCGTACCTAAAGTAAATAGCTAAAATCAAGGGTTTAATGTGGGATTAAGTGAAAGTTAGCTTAAAATTTGATTTAAATTTTTTAGTGGACCACTAAGAACATTAAAATGATTAAATATACTTATAAGTGGGCAGATTATTCCCACTCAAAAGTCATCTTCCTCACTTGGCTTAACCTAGCCGAATTGAAGGAGAAAGGATCCACCATTAACGTTTTCTTCCAAGCTTATCTAATCCCTCATTTCAACCCCAAATCACCTAGGGTTCTTCATTAAACTTTGTCTACACATCACAAGGAAGATATTGACACCAAATTTGAGATGTTTGGTGAAGGTTTAGCAAGTTACAATCAAAGGTAAGTTTACACTTTTGAGAATTCCTTTGTTAAACTTTATGTTCATGTTATGGGTGTTAGTTTGGTAAAGGAAATTTTAAAGTTTACATAGTTATTGAGATAGCCATTTTTGGACAGCCATGGGGTCACGCATTTGATGATTTATTATGCATATAATTGATGAGAAATAATGTTGATCATGGTGATTTAATATCCTAGTGAATTATTTCACATTTATATGGTAATTTTGGCACTTGGATGAGAATGGATGAATTGTAGGGCAATGTGGTGTTGAAGGACAATTTTCGGCAGCTTGGGAACCCTTGAATAATTGTATGTATTGATGGAAGTGTTGGCAGAATGTTGACCTAGAAGGATTGATGGATATGTATGTAGATTGATATTGTAAAGTGTATGTAAGATTTGTAATGGTTAGGTGTGTATGTAATGGTACTTAGAACTTGTGAATGTGAATTATATTTGGTGTGTTGAGGGTAATTGTAATCTGCCCAAAGTAATGTTAATGTAAAGTAGAAAATGCTTTTGGTAATGTACCAAAACAGATTGGTAGGGAAGTGAACAAAGAGCAAGTTAAATGTGTGTAATTGATGTGTGTTAAGCAAAGTAACCAAGGGCAGTGTACATTTTAGCCAATAAGTTTAAATGTGTAACCTCAATTGGTATGAGACCAATTGGAGGTGAAACTAGGCACAAAATTTGCCAACTTTCATTGAGAAAACATACCAAAATTCTGCTTGCAAGGTGACCTAAGAAAATGACCAATTCGGATTAGGTGCAATTAGGACCTGAAAAATGACCAATTGGGCAGCAGTGAGTGTTTAGGCCATAACTCACTCAAAACAGGTCCAATTGACCTGAAATTTTAACCATGAATAGTTAAGACCCATACCTACAAGTCTTATGAAGACACCAAAGCCCATAAATGACCATAAGCAAGTCAAAAAGCTTGCACAAGTTCGGGTCCAAAAACTGGCCGAACCAAAGTTGACCAAATTGACCAAAAAAATGACCTAATTGATGCCATTTGACCAGCAATAGTGTAATGACCATAACTTGGTCTACTTAAGTTGGATTGACCTAAAATTTTGCACCGCGGTCCATAAGACCTAGATCTACAAGTTTTTAGTTTCGACTGAGACCTGAAAACTGAGGGAACTAGATCGTCCGACTAGGTCAAACCAGTATCCCGGAATCCAGCAATTTGCATTAAAATGCACTAAACAAGGAAATGACTTTGGTAAAACGTACCAAACCTAAAACCCTATCGAATGTGACATATTAACGACATTAAAACCTAATTTACCTAAAACGCAACGAGGGTCGGTATATTAGATGATTAAGTGAATAATTGAGTTCAGTGCATTATTTACCAAACACCATCAATAGAGATAGTTTAATTTAGCATCAAATACTTCAAATTGTGTTTCGCTAACAAGGACTCAAAGAAAAGGGAAGGAAACACCGAGTCCGGACTGAGGGGACAACATCGAGGTTTGTGCACAACAAGCTTTCTTTTGAATTATTTTCAATTGAAATAAATATTGACTATTTGTATATTATTGTTTTAAATTGTGGAAATGAGTTTGATGGACACTTATTGATTGAAAAATATTGTGAATGGTTTGTAACTGTGAAAAATTGTTTGAATGACATTGATGGATACTTATTGATTTAAAAGCATTGGAAATGGTTTGAAACCACAGCTATCATGTATATTGATCGTATTCCTCATTAGCTTACCTAGTGGGACGAATTGAATTCCCTCTCCGTGAAGTGTTGAGGTGTGTGCCTGTTGAGGACGAATTGGATGAGTACTCATATTTTTGCTAGCTAGCCATGTTATTCCTCATTAGTCATCGACTTTTGGGACGAATTGAATACCTCATTAGCCATCGGCTTTTGGGACGAATTGAACTATGGATCATGATTAAGCTGTGGGTGATTTATTGATCTGTATTGAGAGATTGTGAAATGCATTTAAACTCTCATTGACATATCATCTTTTGAATTCAAACATGATCTGACTTATGGAAATCTATTGTGATATTGAGAAATGGAGTTTAAATTCTTATTGACCTTTATTGTCTTGAATTTGACTATGGTTTTAAGTATCCACTATTTACATGATTTATGAATTATGATTTAAATTGTATTTGGTTAATGTTGTGCACCACTGAGACATTGTCTCAGCGATAGCTTTTTAATGCTGTCGCAGGTAGAGAGACAGATGGTGAGACTAGGCCGCATATACATCCAAATGAGGGATTACAGTATAATGAGTATACCAATATTTTGCATTTTGTAATCAGAATGTATGACATCAGTATGTACATTTTGCTTTTGGTTTTGAGCAGTTTGTAAATTCAAATTGTACACTGAAGTTGTAAAATTAATTATGAGTTATTTGACTTGTAAAAATTGTATTATATTTCCTTATCTCAGACTTTGAAAAATTTCTATGGAAGTGAGTTGATAAATTGTTGTGTTGAGAAATGTATTGGAGTTGAGATTTGGAAAATTATTGAAGTGCTTTTACTGGTTTTCTCAAGAACTGCTTTGTCCAAAATACGATGGCACTCTGCCAAAATTTTTACAGAAATTCCAAATAAACCAAATGAGTTAGTTGTTTCACTTCAGTTCACCAAAGTCTTTAACACCTGTAAATAGTGCTCACCACTGTAAAAGAAGTAAGAAAAGTTTTTAAAATCCCTTGTAGTGTATTTAATGGGTTATCAGTAGACAGAGTTGGTAATTCATTAGGTATACTACGGGATCATGTTATGCCTTACAGAGGGGTAGGGTGTGACATCCGTTTTCTACTTTGGAAGTGTAGGATTCGCTAAGTTAGTGGGAGGACCAATTTGATTAAAAGACCATAATCATTTTGGCTAATTACATGATAAATTACTAATTAATCTGGTTATTTATGCAATTAATTTTATGATAAAATGAGCACGTAACAACCACCACCATCCAATATCCTTGCAAGCATACTTGATCGCAATAGGTTGACAGGACCTAATCTGTTTAATTGGCTAAGAATTTTGAAACTTGTCCTGAACCTTGAACATATAGGATATGTTCTAGATTCAAATGTTCATGGTCCCTTACCTCCAGAGGCCACACAAGAGGAACATGAAACTTTGGATAAGTGGAAGGAGCATGATATGAGAGCTAAGTGTTACATGCTTGCTTCCATGAGTAATGAGTTACAGAAGCAACATGAAAACATGCAGAGTGCAAGTGAGATCCTCCTTCACCTACAAGAGTTATATGGTGAGCACAGTAGGAATGCTAGGTATGAGATATCTAGGCAGCTATTCCGCATGAGGATGTCTGAGGGACAGAATATTGGGGATCATGTCCACAAGATGATTTGGCTAATTGAGCAGTTGGAACATCTTGACTTCGACATGGATTTCCAACTACAGACGGATTTGATCCTTCAGTCCCTTCCTGAGTCTTTTGGAAACTGTGTGACAAATTTCCATATGACTAAACAGGAATGCACCTTAGCTGGTTTACTCAACATGCTGGTTATTGCTCAAAAGAATATGCCGGGCAATAAAGGAAAAGAGGTAGCTTTAATTGCATCTTCTTTTGCTGGAAAGTCCAACAAGAAGAAGGGTAATAAGAAAAAGAAACTTCAGATTCCTGGTCCTTCCAAGAAAATAGCTAAACAGAAAGGGAAGACCAAAGCTGACAAAGGCAAAGGAAAGTGTTTCCATTGCTAATAGGAAAGTGTTTCCATTGCCATTAAGAAAGTGTTTCCACTGGCCAGAGAATAGCAATCTAAATGAATGCAATGCCATGGTGAAAACCAACTCAAGTTCAAAATATATTTGGCACTTAAGGTTATGCCATGTTGCAGAAGATAGGATTACAAAATTGGAGAAAATGGGGATCTATCCTCATTGGGCTTTGAGCCTACTCCAACTTGTGAATCTTGCCTGCAGGGCAAAATGACTAGATCACCCTTTGTTGGACAAGGGCTAAGAGCTTAAAATATTTTGGAGCTAATACATAGTGATGTATGTGGTCCATTTAAAGAAATTGCTAGAGGGGGCTTTCATTATTTTATTACCTTTACTGATGATAAATCAAGATTTGGGTATTTGTATTTGATGAAATACAAACATGAATCCTTTAAAAAGTTTAAAGAATTTAAATCTGAAGTAGAAAATCAAACAGGAAAGAGTATTAAAGCTCTTCGATCAGATCGTGGAGGTGAATATTTGAGTACTGAATTTGATGAATACTTGAGAGAGCATGGCATTGTTTCTTAGCTGACTCCTCCAGGAATGCCACAGCTGAATGGTGTATCTGAAAGGAGAAATCGTACCCTATTGGATATGGTATGTAGTATGATGAGCTATACTGATATGCCAATCTTCTTTTGGGGATTTGCATTAGAATCAGCTTTATATATTCTGAATAGGATTCCATCAAAATCAGTTTCTTCCACACCTTATGAGATATGGCATGGAAGAAAATCAAGTCTTAAGCATGTTAAGATTTGGGGTTGTCCAGCTTATATCAAAAAGCTGAACACTGATAAATTGGAGACCAGATCAGAAAAAGGTCGATTTGTTGGATATCCAAAAGATAGTTTTGGATATTATTTTTATTTGCCTACTTCACAAAAGGTTGTGATAAGTAGAGATGCTACATTTCTTGAATAACAGTTTGTTCAAGGAGGCAAAGGAAGGCAAATAGAGTTAGAATTGGAGAATTCTGAATAACCAACAGATCAGATGGATATAGATCCATCTAGTCAACCTATACCCGTTGATGAAACATCTACAGCTGTTCCTCGTAGAACAACCAGGGTATCTCACCCACTAGTGAGATATGGTTTTCTTCATGAAGAAGAATAAGAGTTGTCTTCTCATGAAGAAGTAGATCATGGAGATGATCCACTTACCTATGAAGAAGCTATATCAGATATAGACTCTTCAAAATGGATTGATGCTATGAAATCCGAGATTGATTCCATGTATAAGAATCAAGTTTGGGATCTTGTTGACCCACCTGAAGGTATTGTACCTATTGGGAACAAATGGATTTTCAAGAAGAAAATTGGTTCTGATGGAAAGGTAGAGACCTATAAGGCAAGGCTAGTAGCAAAAGGGTTTTGCCAAAGGCAAGGAGTCGACTATGAGGAGACTTTCTCGCCTGTTGCCATGCTTAAATCAATTAGGATTTTATTAGCAATAGCTGCATACTATGATTATGAGATTTGGCAGATGGATGTCAAAACAGCTTTTCTCAATGGATACATTGAAGAAAACATTTTCATGGAACAACCTAGGGGTTTTGAATCCCAAGATGGTTCCAAGGTATGCAAGCTAAAGCGACCCATTTATGGGTTGAAACAAGCTTCGAGGAGTTGGAACATCCGTTTTGATGAAGCCATTAAATCCTTTGGTTTTATTAGAAATGAGGATGAGCCATGTGTATATAAGAAGGGTAGTGACAGTGCTATCACTTTCCTTATCTTATATGTGGATGACATACTGTTGATGGGTAATGACACAGATATGTTGACAACTATAAAGGTATAGTTGTCAAATACATTCTCCATGAAAGACTTAGGGGAGGCAACTTATATTCTTGGGATTCGCATATATAGAGATAGAGCGAAAAGAATAATTGGTTTATCCTAAAGTCTATACTTGGAAAAGGTGTTAAAGAGGTTTAACATGCTTGATTTTAAGAGAGGATTGTTACCAGTGAGACATGTTATCCACCTTTCTAAAGAGATGTCTCCAAAGATACTTGAAGAAAGAGATAAGATGGCCAGGATTCCATATGCTTTGGCTATTGGAAGTTTAATGTATGTAATGTTGTGTACTAGGCCGGATATCGCATATGCTGTTAGTTTGACTAGCAGGTATCAATCCAATCCAGGTTTGGAACATCGATAGTCACAAGAATATCCTTAAGTACTTGAGAAGAATTAAGGATTTATTCTTGATTTATGGAGGTGGAGACTTGCAATTGGATGGTTATACTGATTCTGATTTCCAATCAGATATCGATGATAGAAAGTCTACCTCTGGATATGTGTTCATTTGTAATGGAGGTGCAGTCAGTTGGAAGAGTTCCAAACAGAGCACGACTGCAGATTCCACTACTGAGGCTGAGTATATTCTTTGCATCGAGATCTTTGCAAAGGAAGCTGTTTGGATAAAGAAGTTCGTGACAGAACTTACAGTAGTTCCTTCTAATGAGTCAGCAGTTCCACTACATTGTGACAACAATGGAGTAGTCATACAGGCTAAGGAACTAAGGTCTCACCCAAAATCCAAACACATAGAAAGGCACTACCACATTATCAGAGATATAGTTGGGCAAGGTGATATAGCCATGCAGAAAAATAACATCAGCTGAAAAGCCAGCTGATCCATTCACTAAGCATTTGTCACAAGCTCAGTTAAACCGACATCTTGAGAAGATAGGTCTAAGATATTGTAATGAATGGCTCTAGTGCTAGTGGGAGATTGTTAGTAGTATGCCTTAGAGCATATCATTTAGTATGTATCTTGTACATATTTTTATTAACAAAAGGCATTTCCACTTTTCCATTTACATAACATATTTATGTGTAATAGAAAAGTTCCATTGATATTTTGTTAGAAATATTATTCTTAAGTTGTTAAGAATATGAGTGACAATATTTCTACCACAAAGTATCATAAATAGGTTCACAATCGAGGATACTTCATAATAAGGACATGACTTATCCAGAAAGATTGTATTCATATTTGTTCCCAAGTTATTTGTATGAGATATAAAAAAGATGGAATGGTGAGTCTCATGCCATATAACAAACATGATAGGCACTTATAAATGATAAGTAGGCCAAACCAGTGACGCTTATGACAAGCACATGGAGTTTACTCTTGTTAATGTTTTGTCATAAATCATATCAGTGCATATAATCTTTAGACCTGAGATAGCACAGTTATCTTGTATATAGGTAGTTTGAGTTTGATGCTGCTTTCATACTTGTACTGTGTATGGGTATATGGGCATCTGTTGGCTCCTACTAGTTATATATAGAGGTAGGTGTTGATCAAGATGGAATCTGTTCCTCTAAGTAAATAGAGATAAAATCCTATGTTCATTTAATTGTTCTTGATGTTTCAAGTTCCTGGCCAGGACAGATAGATTTATTCAGAAAAGAGTTTCTGATGAGAAAATCTTTTTAATCAAGAACTATAATTAAAAGAGAACATAATATTCATAGCAAATGGAGTTTGACATAAACCATGACTCCAACTTGAGTTGGGATTTTGTAACAGAGAGATTCTAGTGCATGCTAACATATGATTATAGGTTCATTTAAGGAAAATCTTATTACTAATTGGGTGGCCATGGCATGCTATGCTAGGTGTTAACCATGGTCTATGAGGTTCATAAAATGATTTAGAGAAATCATTTATGGTAAGAAAGAGTTCTGATGATATTAAGAGTTGATATCATATCTCATTGCCAATTAGTGATGAGCCTAGTAAGTCACACACATACACAAGTTATCACCTATTTAAATATGATTTAATTAATTAATTAAAGAGTTTAATTGATTAATTAAATAGGTTTGGTTTGCAATTAAATTGCAAAGTCCCTAGCATGACTTGAAACCAAATCTAGATTATTGGATGTATAGTATAAGTTAAATTTATATTTAAAGTGTTTAAATATGAATTTAATTAATGAGAAATTAATTAATAGAGATTAATTAATTAATTTATATTTGATATAATTAATTAAAAAAATAATTATTTTGGGTTGAGAACTCAAAATTAAGACACAGGGGCATTTTGGTCATTTCACAGTGTGACACGTGGCACCATGAGATGGTGATACATGGGATTACACATAAGCTTGCCAAATGTTTTTTAATCATGTAAGATGATTAAAATCAAGATTAAATATAGGTTTGACACTTGGCACAATGTGATTGGGTCACTTAAACCTAGAGCTAATCAAAGGGTGACATGTGGCAAGGGTTTAATGTGTTAACCTAGCTATATAAGTGTTGTTATGAAAAAGAAAAACAACTAGCAGTCACTCCTCTCCTTTGTCACGCCATTTTGAGGCTCTCCATCTATTCTTCTTCATCTCTCATCAATTCAAAGAGATTAGCCATCAATCTCTTGAATTAAGAACACTAGAAATTGTTTCTAGTGTCCTGTTTAAATCTCTAATCTTTTAAAAGGAAGAACTTGAATTTCTAATCAATAGAAAAAGCTTTAGAAGCTGTTCAAGGGCTGCCATAGGTGTTCTTGGTGTGGACAAGCTAGAGGGACAACATCTGATGTCCTCAAGACAAATCTCAAAGGCGCAGACACACTGCAGTGCATCAAGAGGTTAGTGTAATCGTTCTTGATTTAATCTAGGGTTCTAAAATTAATCTGATTAATTTTAAAATCTTAAATAGCAAATACAGATCCAAAAACATATTAAAAGAGTTTTAATATGTTGTTCATCATTGAAATCAAATAGATAAAAATAAATCTTGCATGATGCATGTGACCCTAGGTGAAAAGTTTTGAATTCAATGGTATAAACTTGTGTTTTTCACGCTTCCGTTCCTTCAAATGTGCCATGAATAGTAACCCTAAAATGCAAAGTTTAAGAAATATTATTTTAAGTAATTTTAGGGATGCAATTAAATAGGCATAAATTTATTTATTGAATTTATTATAAGTTATGATACTAAAACACTGCAAAGTGTTTCAGTTGAAAATAATATCAAGAAAGAAAAGGAAACATCGAGTCAAGGCCAAGAGGTGACTCGTACGGGGTTTGTGCTCAACATATGATATCTTTTTGAATTTTCTTTTCAAATTGTGTTGAATGAATTGTGAAAATTATTTATGACTTGTTTTGTATTGAATAATTCTATTGAAATGATATATATATGCTATTGACCCAAATGGTTGGGAAAATAAATTGTACGTAAATAGTTGGCATTTTAATATTTAGAAAATTGTTAAAATAGTTTGAAACCATAGTATCATGACCAAATGTTTGAATTCCTCACTAGCTTGACTCGTGGGAGGAAATAGTTTTGTATTCCCTCTCTAGCTGAAGTATTGAGGAGTGTGCCAGTAGAGGAAGAAATTTGAATGGGTACCCATAGATTTTAGCTAGATAGCCTTGGTATTCCTCATAAGCTTCTGGCTATTGAGATAAACACTATACTGATGGCATGATATGACTGTGTATTTTTATAACATTTGTTTTGCTACTTTTAAAGTGAAAATTTGTTTGACTAGAATTTTAAATTATGATTTGTATCTGTTTAATGACTTCAACATTATAATTGGGATAATTGTGAACTAATTTTGTTATGCTGTGCACCACTGAGTCATTGTATTCAGTGATGGCTTTTTGTTGCTGTCGCAGGTAGAGAGACTAGTAAAGCAGCCAAGAGAGCTGCTAAGGACTACTGTGCTACACTTTGAGATTTTGCCAGATATTAAATTATATCCTTTGTACATATTTATTTTGATGTATAGGACTATATGTACATGTTGTAAATTGGTCTTGAACAGTTGTACAGAACTTGTAATAATATTATTTTGGATTTTCTGATGTAAATTTAGACTGATGAATGTAAATCAATTTTTCTTTAATGGAATGTGAATGAAATTCTTTAATATTAGTTTTGAAAATAATTGAAGTGAGAATTGATTTGAATTGTGGAGTTGAGAAAAATTGTGTTGATTGGAGCTGTGATGGTGGTTGATTTTGATGAAGTGAATTATAGGAAGTGCTTTTTTACAGGTCAAAAATTTTGGTTTTTTCTCAATTACAACTGGCACTCTATCGAAATTTTTACAAAATTTGCCCAAAAATAAAAATAGTAAAAAATTTTACCTAACTTTTAAACTTCAATTAAACATTTTTAATACATGATAGAAATGCTCAACACCTTTAAAAAGTAAAAAAATTATTTTAAAATCTCTTGTAGTGTATTTAATGGGTTAAAAATAGTCAAAAATTTATCTAACTTTTAAACTTCAATTAAACGTTTTTAATACCTACTAGAAATGCTCACCACCTTCAAAAAGTAAGAAAATTATTTTAAAATCCGTTGTAGTGTATTTAATGGGTTATCGATAGGTGAAGTTCGGTAATTCATTAGGTATACTACGGGATAATGTTATGCCTTACAGAGGGGTAAGGTGTGACATAAATATTACTACAACCTGTCCAAATAATTTGACAAAGTATGATGCCAAAACTGCCTAGCTAAAGGAACCAAAATTTACAACTGAATCAGTTATGGTTATTTGACCATAACTTGAGTTATACAAATCCAAATAACATGATTCTAAAAGAAAAATAAAGACAAGACATAGAAGAACAACTTCCATTAAGGAAGTGGGGCTAAACAGTAGCCATAAATTGCTCAATTTGATATGTAAAATCAAAACAGTAAAACTGAACCTAAAGAAAGGTTCTTGAATTAAATTATTTTTAGTAAGGACTTATCCCTAATAAGTCACTACATACTAAATTACATGAAATAGGTATGTAGGACCCACTTTTCACTATACATGGGCATGAAAATTTTGTTAAACAATTAATAATGCTTAATTGCCCAAAGTAAACCTAGGCTTATATATATATAGTTAGATCGATTGGTATACTAATAAAGGATTACAGATAGCAGTACTGCCTACATGAAAATTTATGGACTGACAATATATGTTTGATATGATTGCTCTACAGGCTATATGCCTGCTCGTTGGCCATTGTGCCTAATTGTATTTCTGGCTTTAACAACCTGCCTGCTGGCCTTGTGCCTGACATGACAGATGTATACAGGATAGAATATTCTCGTGTATCCAGTCTTTATAGACTGTTATAGGTTACTTGGCATTGATATGATTTTAAAAGACTGAGAATGAACTGATATAATTTTTTACATGAATAATCATTGATCGACAAAATATGCCTGAAATGATTATCTTATTGGCTTTATGCCTGCCCGTTGGCCATTGTGCCTGATATGATTTCTGGCTTTATGCCTGCCCGCTGGCCTTGTGCCTGGCATGATAGTTGTATACAGGGTAGACATATGGTGGTCTAACCAGTATACTCCCGTGTATCCAACATTACAGTCTTTTATAGGTTACTGGAGCACAAATGTGAGTAATGAGTCTTAAATTTAATTAAGTACTGAAAAAATCACAGATATGAGTAATAGACTGTAAAAATCAATTGATTATATGAAGAGATCCCAGTAAATTAATATGCTCCTATGGAGCAGTTAATGTTATAAAACTACTCATAAGTAATAAGCTTTAAAAATTAAATAATTATATGAAGAGACCACTGATATGAAATTAAGAAGATTGAAAAATGGAATAAATTATTAGAAAGGATCCCGACAAGTTTAATTGCTTTTAAAGTTCAGTAAACATGTAATGGACTCAGAGTTCATGAAATATGAATATCTAATGAAATTATACATGAAATAATTATCCTTGATTATTCAGTTATTTTTATTTTAAATTATGCACCACTAAGCAATATGCTTAGCGCGATGGATTGTTTCCTCGTGTAGGTATTAGAGAGATTGACCAGTAGAGTCCAGACAGAGATTCTGAGCAGATCTGCACCAATGTGGGATTCACCTCAGCAGAGTATTTTTGGTAGGGCCCATGTGTATTTAGATTTATATTTTTGATTTCTGTACATAAGTCAAAGATGTATTTCATTTTGAGACTATAATATAAATTGTAAATTATTGTATATGAATTCTATTAATAAAAGTAAATGTGTTTTACATGAATTGATTATATGAAATATGATATAAATTGATGATATAATGTGATACATGGAAGTTAATGAGATCGATATGACAAGAGGTAAATTGATATAGGTTGAAATTATGATATAAAAATTTTAACAGGTAAATAGTGAAACCTGCCATGCACTAATAAAACAGAGCAGACTCTGTCTGAGTCTTCATAAGAATGAAATGTTATAAAATAAAAAAAAATTTATATGTGTGATAATAAAAATAAATGGACTTTAAATTAATAATGTACATGACAAGATAGATAGGGTGCTCCGGCACCGAATGTGGCACACCTTGCTCAGTTACACTGTAGATGGGTGAGGGGTGTTAAATTTAGTGGTATCAGAGCAAAGGTTTTGGTGATTCTAGACCTAGATAGATAGAAAGAAATAGTTTGCATCACATGCATGGGCCTTTAAATAGAGTCGAGATGACCCTAATGCAGATCTATTTTCTCTGGTTATTTTAGGTTAAGGTATGGACCTTGGTCCACAGAAAGTCATAGATTCAAAAAGGATAAGTATAGGAAAAATCTGATCTATTGGGATATACCGTGGTAACTACACAATGTTCTTGATGTTTGTGCTGTAAGCTGCAAATTACAGTACCAATTTGGGACTATTGTGTAGAGCTACGTATTTCCGATAGTAAATCGAAATAAGGATAAGATTGTAAAGCTAGGACTAGTAAGACATACTAAAGAGAAAGTGAAGTATTATAACACGAAAAAGCAGAAAGACAAGGAGATAGCAGTTCCTCGATTAGTTACACTGGATAAATTTCAAGGATGAAATTTTATTTAGAGGGGAAGAATTATAACACCCTTACTATAGGTAGTCCGTACGTTTTACTGTTTTGATGACTAATGTTTGTCCGGACAGGCAGGATGTCTGGAACTACACTTAAATGATAGTGAGGAGACATAAAATGATGGTATACATGATAAGAAAATACAAGAAGAATTAAGGAAAATTAAAAGACATGAAATGCAATTAGGTTAAATGAGCTGAAACCATAGCGATGGGTGACCGCACCGGGAAGTCACTGCGTAGACAGTTGATGATCCCAGACTCGTGAGGAACCCTGAGAAATAATTTTTAGGATTTAATTAAAGGTCTACTGAGGTATAAATGGCATTAAAAATGTCAAAGAAAATTTATTTAATCAGTATAATTAAAAATGAAAATTTAAGGAACCGTCGGATTAGGGATTTAATCAGCATTATCAAAAAAGTGGGACTATAACCCGAAGATGGGCATTTTGGTCATTTGGTACCTAGAGTTGACTTTTGATGTAAATATCCATTAAAAATGAGTGGTATTAAATTTTGAAAATTTCATGAAAATAAGAAATTATATATGTAATGTAATTAAGGAAAAATGAGGGGGGATTAATTGAAATATTGAAACTTTACTTATTATAATAACTAAATAATTGATAGTGGGGTATAAAAGGAGCATAAGATGACAAAGTTTAACCACTAAATTCATCATCTTCATTTCCTCTCAACCATGGCCAAAACCCATTCTTCCTTTCCTCTATGGATGTGTTTTCATTCAAGCTTCCAATCTCTTTCGTTTTCAACCTAAAATCACAAGTCTCTTCATTAAAGTTAGTCCTCACACCTTGGGAAGTCTATAGGCAGCAAAAGGAAGGAGAAATTTCAAGGTTTTAATAAGCTCAAGAAAGTGAACAAAGAAGTTTGTGACACCCCTTACCCGTCTACAGTGTAGCCGAGTAAGACATGTCACACTCGATGCCGGAGCACCCTATCTTATCTTACTTTATTCTTTTAATAATTTGTTCTCGTTATATTTTAATATCAATTATTTTTCTAAGGAGAAACTAGTGGAGTTTTCCCTGTTTCTATTACCATTTAGCTTATTTCACTATTCACCTACTTGAAATTTTTAATAATATTTTCACAATAAAATCTTATCCATACTAATCATAATTATCTCATCAATTCGAATATCCTCTATATAATTCAATTTCATATTCATTTCCTTACATTTCCATTCATTCTCAACTCATAGGTGAAAATTTTCAATCTTCATTAATTTACATGATATACAATTTAATCACATATGAACTAACCGATTTATTAATTTACAACACATAAATATTAATTATAATTTTATAGTTTACATTACAACATAAGAAATATTTATACTATACAAAATACATAAAATAACTAATGTGAGCCCTATCTATATGCATTGCTGAGGAGGTGACAACCTTGAATACTTCAAACACTTCTGCAGATCTGGATTCCAAAAATCCCAGTCAAATATCCACTGGGCTTTAGTTTCAGTACCTGTTTGAAGGAAACAAATCCATCACGCTAAGCATTTCTGCTTAGTGGTGCAATAATATAACAAAGAAAATAATATGCAAAATACAAATGGAAATAAAAAATAGTTTATTGTAACATTTATTTAAATTATAATTCTATTACTAATCTTTTTGTATCATTTAATTCAATACTTTCTAGGTTATCTTTGATTATTTCATAATAACTAAGGCTCTCAGAGTCATTTCATAATAGATAAATTTTTAACATCAGTCCAGTTCATTTTAATTCTTTTTGCTAAATAATTAATCTAATTTATTTTAGGTCTTCTTACTCATTTATTTAATTTCTAATATTTTTAATTGCTAATATTCTTAACTTATTTCAATAAATTTTACTACCTAAGTAACCTATGACAGGCTGACTAAACTGGATAAGTAGGTTGTTGGCACTGGACACCGCGGTGCCTCGGGCCGTCATACCATGGGACGTGAAATACGAAACGTCAACCACGTATGTAAACAGTATGGCTAAAAGCCATGATAACATATCAGTATGGCTAAAAGCCATGATAACATATCAGTATGGCTAAAAGCCATGATAACAAGTAATCGGGCATAAAGCTATGATAACAAGTAATCGGGCATAAAGCCATAAATACAGGCATAAAGCCTTACGCAGTACTGCTCAAAAAATACCCTATTGGCATGCCAATCTATCCAATCTGACACACGTGTCTAGGCAATATATGGGCACATTAGTACCTTTATAACATTTCAATTTTTATTCCTAGCAGAAGTGTAACTGTCTAAAATACAAATCTACCTAAATTATGCATTCATCCTTTTATTCATTCATTATGTCATTCATATTGATAATAATTTATAACAATTATTTTTATATGTAATTGTACTCAAAGCATTTTTCCTTATCCTTTCTCCAATAATGAGAACTAAAGTCTCATTCATATATTCATTTATTCATTACACTATGTATATAAATTATCATTCATATTCCCAGTAATCCATGAATATTTCATGGATTTCAAATTTAACTAAATTTTCATTAAATCCTAGAGCCACTCAACTTCAAGAATCTAAATTCATTAATCATATTATCTATATTAACCATCCTAATAGTTTTTCTAATTTAATATATTATTTCCTATATCATTGGGGTTACTATTCACTTGATCATTTGCCTTCAAAAGTTGACTTTTTAATTCATAATAGATTTGTTAAGTCTAAGTTCACCAAGTTATCACATTTTGCATTTTATTTTTGTTGGCATTGATTGCCAAACTCAATTCCTAGCCTCCTAGGTTTTATTTCAAATTTTTAGAATTTAAGGTCCAAATTCACTGTTCCATTGGACCTGGCTACAGTAAAAATTTGAAAAAACTTTCTTCATGAAAGTTATTCCTTATTGTGTCTTCTTTAATTCCCTTTTTGAATAACTCCATTTGGAGTTTTCTGGCTCAAGATATGATAATTTTAGCAAGGCTGGCCAGATTAGTATCTACCCAGAATTTCTGGGCAGAATGTGTTCTGACAGTTTTGATACCTTATCTTTGGCCAGCATTTTAGATGGTTTATGGTCAAAATTTGAGGTAGTGTTCTTCATGAAAGTTGTCCTAAATTGTCTAAGCTTTTTATTGATATAAAATTTAGGTCATTTGGACATTTCTACACTGAGTTATGGCAAAATGAACAAATACTATTCATTTTGTCACTTTTACTAGGTCCAGACTTAGTTACCCGGATTTGGTCAATTTTTAGGGTATTCTAAGTTTGTTTTCTGGGCAAGGTTTCTTCATCAAAGTTGTTCCATTATGTGTCTAGTTTCATGTCCAATTGGCCTTGCACTAATTAAATCTACACCACTCAAGTTACAGCTGCCCAAACCTGCTGGACTCACATCTAGCTTTGCAAGTCACTTAAGGAATCATAACTAACCTCATTGTAACATCCTCACTATACATAGTCTGCATGTACTACTGTTCTGATGACTAAGATTGTTTGGGCAGACAGCTAGAATGGGGACAACCAAAGTACAGACTATCAGAATGTCTAGAACAACATTTTGGTAATAGTGAGGAGACATAAAATGATGGGATACAAGGTAAGAAAATACAAGAAAAATTAGGAGAAAATAAAAGAGTCAAAGTGCAATTAGGTTAAATGTGCTAAAATCGTAGCGATGGGTGACCGTACCGGGAAGTTACGGCGAGGACCGTTGACTAGCCTTAGACAGCGGGGAACCCCGAGAAATATTTTCGAAACCTAATTAAAGGTCTACTGAGGTATAATTGACATTGGAAATGTCAAAAAAAATTAGTAAGTCAGTATAAACGAAAAATGAAAATTTAAGAAATCGGTGAGTCAAGAAATTAATCGGTAGTACCGAAAAATTTGAAATACAACTCGGGGCATTTTGGTCATTTGACACCTGGAGTTGACTTTGACCTAAATGTCCATTAAAAATAAGTGGTATTAAATTTTAAAATTTCATGAAAATAAGAAATTAAATATGAAGTGTAAATAAAGGAAATATGGGGGATGTAATTAAAAATACTAAAGTTTAAATATTATATTGAATATTAAAATGATAGTGGGGGTATAAATACCCATAAGAGGACAGCAATCACCACTTCAACATTCCATTTCTTCATTTACTCATCCATGGCCGATTCAAGGTTCTTCAAATCCTCCATGGCCAGCCATGATACATGCTCCCATTTCATCACTTTCAAGCCATAATTTCTTGTAAGTCCCTTCATTAAAAGTGGTCCACACAACATGGGCAATACATAGGTAGTAAAAAGGAGAGAAAATTTCAAGGTTTAGCAAGCTCCAAATAAAGGTTTGTGCTAATTTCCCTTCCTTCCTTAATTAATCTTTGATTTAAGGTTGTGATGAGTGTAATTGTTGAGAAATTTGAAGAAAAAGATGAGTATTTGATGGAGCATGAATTTGGCAGCCATGGAAATTAAGGAGTTTTAATTTATTTTGATATGAATTGGATGGGTAATGATATGGATTGAGGTAATTAGATGTTGGAGCAAATTAATTTCATGTGTAAGTTAAAATTGGGAATTTGAATGAAGTTTTTGAAAGAAGTATGGAAGATTAGTATAATTGTCAAATTGGCAGCCTTGATGAGCTTGAATATGAATTAATTTATGCCTATAATTGTTGATTATTGATGTTAATTATTGGGATCTAAGTGTCGCAAGGGATTTTGTGGTCATCGGATGAATTCTCACCGAAGTGGGAAAAGTGAGGAGTCGCCACTTTAATTTTGAGGGAAATTAAAAAAAATATATATTTTTTTTAAATTAAAATCCACTTTGATAACAAAGATTCTAGGTTCGGGGTTCGTATATGGGTGGGGAAGGTGTTAGACACCCCACCTCGTCCCTCAACGAGGGTAAGCTCTTTATTTAATGTTATGCTCTTTATAAATTAAAATTGATAATTAGGGGGTTGGAATGATGATGTTAATCCTTTGGACAGATAAAAGGAATATTTGATATTTCACTATTTAGGGTTGCCCAAGAACACAAGTACGTGAGAGGACCCCTTTAGTGAATAGGTTTTGTGTAATGGATTTTTTGGTTAGGGGTTAATTCGCATATTGAAGTTGTGATATTTTAATTTGAATTTAAGTTAAGAGAATTCAGGTAAAAACTCTCTCTTGATCTCTTAATGTATTATGTTAATTGTTTAAGTGGGAGGTTTCGGATAAGAACTCTCCTCCGATCTCTATATATTTTATTAAGATTTTGTCCAAGAATTTGGGTAAGAACTCTTCCCCGATCTCTTTAGTGTATTTAAGAATTTTAATTGAGAACACGGGTAAGAACTCTCCCCAGTTCTCTTAGCGTTAAGGATTTTAATTGAGAACTCGGGTAAGAACTCTCCCCCGATCTCTTAATGAGTTGCGTTAAAAATTAAACTGAGTTCGGGTAAGAACTCTCCCCCGATCCCTTAGTGTTAAGGATTTTGATTGAGAACTCAAGTATGAACTCTCCTCCGATCTCTTAATGAGGTACATTAAAAATTAAACTGAGTTCGGGTAAGAACTCTCCTCTGAACTCTTAATATGTTTGTGTTTGAAAATTAGACTGAGTTCGGGTAAGAACTCTCCCTCGAACTCTTAATGTGTTTGCGTTAAAAATTAAACTGAGTTAGGAAGAACTCTCTCCCGAACCCTTAATATGTTTATTAGAATGGTGTTTTGTAAGAATTTGGAACAAAGGATTTTGGTAAAGGGTTCTTCTTGACCCCTTTTTGTGGGAATGAAGTACCGAGGACACAAGAGACCCGTGTACAGCTTTTCCTACGAGACTTTATAACTAGATAGTGGATGAAAAACCGAACTCCTTGTCGATCTTCTGCATGATTGCTTTATTAGAACTCTTCAATTTGCGATATCCGATCTCTTTTTAGTCGCTAGTCCGGGATCCGATCTTATATTGATTCCCGATTTATTATATTATCACCTAGGCCCATTCCGTGGCCTGACCTCATACTTATTTGTTTGACCTATTCTTGTTTCCAACCTATCCGACCTATGCTACACCTATCTTCCTTTGTCATTTTTATTTTTTTAGATCGAAAACTCTCATGGCAAAATACCCCTGCCTATATTCATTTAAGTATTTACAAGTTGCCTGTGACTTGAATGTCTACTCGCGAAGGAAATAAAAACTAAATGACGATAAATGGAATTTGCGAATGAAATAAAAGAAGACACAAGAAATAACTATTGGCCTAGATAATCTATTTGAGATTTAGTGCCACTGGATATAAAAGAAATTTCAAAAGAAAACTGGAGAAAACAAAACAAGGATATTCGACAAAATAACAGTTTAGACGCTTACCTGTGGGAAGTTGAGGAGACAGATGAGATGACTCCGGAATCCACAAATCTTGTAGAGGTGAATGCTGACGGCCGAAGGACTCGAACTTACCTAAAGTTGTAACACCCCTATGTTCGGTATTGCGTTCTACTGTTCTGGTGACCAGTGTCTGTCTGGACAACTAGGATGCCTAGAACTATATTTAAATGTTAGTGGAGAGACATAAAATAATGAAATACAAGAAAGGAAAATACAAGAAAAATAAAGGAAAAATAATAGCAATGAAATGTAACCAAGTTAAACGAGCCGAAAACCGTAGCGATGGGTGACCGCACCGGGAAGTTACGACGTGGACCATTGACTAGCCCTGGACCGCAGGGAACCCTAAAAAATATTTTTAAGACTTAAATAAACATCTATTGAAGTATAAATGTCATTAGAAATATAAAAAAAAAAATTAATCAATTAGTACAAAGAAAAACGAGAAATTGAGAAAATGACAAAACTCAGTATTACCGAAAAATCGGGAATGCAACCTGAATAGGCGCATTGTGGTCAATTAACACCCCGAGTTACCTTTTGACCACAATGTCCATTAAAAATGAGTGATAGCACACTTTGAAAATGTAACACCCTACCTCTCTGTAAGGCATAACATGATCCCGTAGTATACCTAATGAATTACCAATTTCGTCTACGGATAACCTATTAAATACACTACAAGGGATTTTAAAACTTTTCTTACTTCTTTTTACAGTGGTGAGCACTATTTACAGGTATTAAAAATGTTTTTGAACTGAAGTGAAACAACTAACACATTTGAATTATTAGTAATTTCTGTAAAAATTTTGGCAAAGTGCCATCTGTATTTTAAATAAAGCAGTTCTTCAAAAACCTGTAAAAAGCACTTCAAATATATTTCGCAATCTCAAACTCCAACATTTAACCAACATAATATGTTTCTCAACTCAAATCCACAATAAATTTTTCAATATTTCCAAAGGCTGAGATAAAAGAAATATAGTACAAATTTTACAAGCCAAAATAACTCACAATTTATTTTACAACTTCAATGTACAATTTTAATTTACAACTGTTCAAAACCAAGAACACTATATACATACAGTGAACATACATTAAAATACAAAATGCAAAGTGTGGTATACTCAATATACCCGATGATCTCTCAGTGAGGCCCTAGCAGCCTAGTCTGCTGCCCTGTCAGTCTGTCTATCTGCGATAGCAATGAAAAGCTATCGCTGAGACAATATCTCAGTGGTGCACAACATTAACCAAATACAACTTTAAATCACAAATCATAAGTCATATAAATAGTGGATACTTAAAACCATAGTTAAATTCAAAGACAATGAATGTCATAAAGAATTTAAACTCTATTTCACAATATCACAATAAATCTCAATAAATCAAAACATGGTTAAATTCAAAAGACAGTGAATGTCAATAAGAATTTAAACTCCATTTCACAATCTCACAATACATATCAATAAATCACACACAGCTTAATCATGTTCCAAAGTTCAATTCGTCCCAAAAGCCGATGGCTAATGAGGAATAACATAGCTAGCTAGCAAAAATATGAATACTCATTCTATTGGTCCTCAACAGGCACACACCTCAACACTTCAGCAAGAGAGGGTATTCAATTCGCCCCATTAGACAAGCTAGCGAAGAATTCAATCAATATACATGATAGCTGTGGTTACAAACCGTTTACAATGCTTTTCAATCAATAAGTATCCATCAATATCATTCAAACAATTTTTCACAGTTTCAAACCATTTACAATGCTTTTTAAGCAATAAGTATCCATTCAAACACATTTCCACAATTTAAAACAATAATATACAAATAGTCATAATTTATTTCAATTGAAAAATTCAAAAGAAATAACTGTTGTGCACAAACCTCTGATAACTGTCTCTTGGCTCTGACTCAGTGTTTCCTTCCCTTTCCCTGAGTCTTTGCTAACTGAGAAACACAATTTGAAGTGTTTTAGTACTCATTTAAACTGTCTCTAAGAATAAGGTTCAATAATTAATTTATCGAATTCTATTATTTCCTTAGACAACCTAAGATGTCGACCCTCGATGCATTCTAGCTGAATTAGGTTTTCATGTTACCAATATGTCACATTTGTAGCCTTTTAGTATTGGTACATGTTACCAAATTCATTTTCATGTATATTGCGTTTTATTGCAATTTGTCGGACTCCGGTATACTAATTTGACCTAACCGGATGACCTAGTTCCCTCGGTTTTCGAGTTTTGATCAAAACTACAAACTTGTAGGTCTATGTCTTATTGCATGCGGGGGCAAAATTTCAGGTCATTCTGAGTTTACTAGACCAAGTTATGGTCATTTTACTATTTCTGGTCAGAATATACCAAAATTGGTCACTTTAGGTCATTTTAGGTCATTTTAGGTTCGGCCAGTTTTTGGACCCGAATTGTGCAAGCTGTTTGACTTACTTATGGTCATTTCTGGGTGTTGGTGTCTTCATAAGAGTTGTAGATATATGTCTTAACTATTCATGGTAAAACTTTCAGGTCAATTGGACCTGTTTTGAGTGAGTTATGGCCAAAAAACTAACTGCTGCCCAAATGGTTAATTTT
Organism: Hevea brasiliensis; assembly: GCF_030052815.1. NCBI lineage: Eukaryota > Viridiplantae > Streptophyta > Magnoliopsida > Malpighiales > Euphorbiaceae > Hevea > Hevea brasiliensis. Next base: position 30,555,335 of record NC_079505.1, read on the forward strand.
CAGGCCTTAAATGCACTAATCCAGATTTGGTCATTTTTCAAGTTACCTTCCAAGCAGAATTTTGGTAAGCTTTCTTCATGAAAGTTGGCACTTTTTGTCCCTAGTTTCACCTCCAATTGGTCTCATGCCAATTGGAGTCACACACTTAAGGTTCTAAGCCAAAATACACACTGCCCTGCTATTCATGGTTCATTAATCATCAAATATACATTCAACACTTACCAAGTCACTTCCTTCATGCCATTTATGTTTTGTACCATAACATAAACACATTTTTGGTCATTTTGGCAGCTTATAACCACACTCAATATGCACCTTATAGTACAGAATTTACCAAGTCCAATTTACACACAATTTAACTACATAATATAGCTCACTTACATGTCCAAACTCAAACTCTTATACACATGTATAAGCTGCCATAACAAGCACCATAATTCAACCACATAATTCCATAAACCAAACCATGAAATAACATATTTTGGTTCACACTTCAAATTGCCGATTCATACATCTCTCTCAATTAACTTCCAAGCTTCCAAAATCAAGTGTACATTCACATACATCTAATATACATCACCCAATTTATTCCTACACACATAAACAATTAATCAACCCTTTAATCTAACATTTAAAAGCAAGGATAAACTATTCTTATGGAGTTTCCATGGCTGCCAAAAATATGCGTCTCCCTTAAAACATTAAACTCCAAAAATCTTTCCATAATTCAACTACCCATAACATCCACACAAACTTTAATGAAGCAAGCATAAAAAATACCTACTTAGCACTTTGGAAACTCTTCAAAACCTTGATTAAACTTGATCTTCTTGCTGCCTATCTACTGCCCAAGTGGTGTAGAGCAATTTTAGTGAAGGGAGCTAGTGGAAAAATGCCTTGGATCATGCTTGCATGAAGCTTCAAGGTGGACGGCAATGGAGGTTTTCTCAATATAATTTTCGGTTGGAATTTTGAGAGGTTGAAGAAGGTGAATTCTACTGTCCAAAATGAAGGTTAATGGTCCACTTTAGGTGTTAGTGGACCACTAAGTGAGAATATAATGTTAGTTTAATTTTAAATTCCCAATTTCTCACATTAAGCTCCCAATTTTTGCTATTTAAACTATGTACCACCAATTTAATTTTTCATGATATTTTCCAAGTGTAATATCATGTATTTTTAATGGAAATTTAGGTTAAAAGACAACTCGGAGTGTCAAAAGACCACAATGCCCCTATTCGGGTTGCATTCCTGATTTTTCGATAACACCGAGTTTTGTCGTTTTCTCGATTTCTCACTTTTCTTTGTACTAATTAATTAATTTTTCTTTGATATTTTTAATGGTATTTATACTTCAATTGATGTCTATTTAAGTCTTAAAAATATTTTCCAAGGTTCCCTACAGTCCAGGGTTAGTCAACGGTCCACGCCGCGACTTCCCGGTGCGGTCACCCATCACTAGGGTTCCCTGCTCGTTTAACTTGGTTACATTTCATTGCTATTATATTTCCTTTGTTTTTCTTATATTTTCTTTTCTTGTATTTCGTTATTTTATGTCTCCTCATCAATATCTAAGTGTAGTTCTAGGCATCCTAGCTGTCCGGACAACACTGGTCACAGGAACAGTATAACGCACTACCGAACATAGGGGTGTTACAATTCTCCCCCCCTTAAAATAAATTTTGTCTCGAAATTTTACCTAGCATTAGTCTCTGAACAGCTGTGGGTGCTGTCTCCTCATGTCCTCTTCACGTTCCCAAGTAGCTTCCTGGCCTGAATGATGGTTCCACAACACTTTAACCAGGTGTATCTATTTATTTCTCAGCTGCTTCACCTCATATGCCAGAATTTCTATGGGTTCTTCCTCATATGAGAGGTTTGGATTTACTTCAATCTCTTCAACTGATAGTACATGAGATGGGTCAGATCTATACCTCCTTAACATGGACACATGGAATACATTGTGTATCCTTTCTAGCTCTGGAGGTAATGCTAACCGATATGCCAAAGGACCCACTCTTTCTAGAACCTCATATGGTCCGATTAAACGAGGACTCAGTTTCCCCTTTCTGCCAAATCTCATAATCCTCTTCCAAGGAGAAACTTTAAGGAATACCTTATCACCCACTGCATATTCAATATCTCTTCTCTTCATATCAACATAGGACTTCTGACGGTCTGATGCAGCCTTGAGTCTATCTCTAATCAATCTGATCTTTTCCTTTGTCTGCTGAACAATTTCTAGCCCAATCATCTTTCTTTCACCAACTTCATCCCAACATAAGGGAGTTCTGCACTTTCTGCCATACAAAGCTTCATATGGAGGCATCCCAATGCTTGATTGGTAGCTGTTGTTATAAGCAAACTCAATCAAAGGCAAGTGTGTATCCCAACTACCTTCAAACTCAATCACACAAGCCCGTAGCATATCCTCCAATATCTGAATTACCCTTTCAGACTGGCCATCTGTCTGTGGGTAGAATGCTGTGCTGAAGTTCAATCTAGTTCCTAGGGCTCTCTGAAGACTACCCCAGAATCTAGAAGTGAACCTAGGATCTCTGTCAGATACAATCGATACTGCCACTCCATGCAGTTTTACAATTTCATATATGTACAATCTGGCTAATATCTCCAGGCTATAGTCCATCCGAACTGGCAAAAAGTGAGCAGACTTGGTTAGTCTATCAACTATAATCCATACTACATCATGACTATTTTGTGTCCTTGAAAGTCCTGTAACAAAATCTATAGTTATCCGTTCCCATTTCCACTCTGGCACTGGCAATGGATGTAACAAACCAGCTAGAACTTGATGTTCTGCCTTTACTTGCTGACAAGTTAGGCATTTGGAAACAAATTCAGCTATATCCCTCTTCATACCCATCCACCAGTAATACTCTTTTAGCCCTCTATACATTTTAGTTCCACCAGGGTGCATAGCAAAAGGAGACTCATGTGCTTCCTTCATAATGATTTGTCTCAATTCCACATCATTAGGAATGCACATTCTGCCCTGATGTAACAATAAACCACCATCTCTCACAGAGAATTTAGGTTTCTTGTCCTGCTGTACTTCTTTCAGTAGCTTCTGATATTTTTCATCACTTTGAGCAGCCATTCTGATATGATCAATCAACACTGGCTGTACATGCCATGCAACTGCTGTCTGTCCCTCATCATCAATCTCTAAACTGGCATGCTGTGCTTTCAATTCATGTACCATGGACAAAGGAGAAACTCTGAGACTTGCCATAGTCTTGCGACTTAAGGTGTTAGCCACCACATTTGCTTTCCCTGGCTGATAGTCTATTAAGCAATCATAGTCTTTAATCAGTTCTAACCATCTCCTCTGCCTCAAATTCAATTCCTTCTAGGTGCCTAAGTACTTCAAGCTCTTGTGATCTGTGTAAATGTAGCATTTCTCCCCATACAAATAGTGTCTTCAGATTTTTAGAGCAAAAACAATAGCTGCTAGCTCCAAATCATGTGTTGGGTAGTTCCTCTCATGCAGTTTCAGCTGGCGTGATGCATAAGCAATGACATTCCGATCTTGCATTAGTACACAGCCTAACCCATTATGAGAAGCGTCACTATAAACTGTATACTCTTTACTCGGGGTAGGTAAAGTAAGGACTGGAGCTTCAGTCAAACACCTCTTCAACTCATCAAAACTCTGTTGACATTTATCTGTCCACTGAAATTTTACATCTTTCCGAAGCAGCTTGGTCAGTGGAGAAGATAACATAGAAAACCCTTTCACAAATCGACGGTAATATCCAGCTAAACGCAGAAAACCACGAATTTCTGTGATATTCCTGGGTGGCTTCCAATTAAGGATAGCTTCTACCTTGCTGGAATCTACCTTAATCCCTTCAGCTGACACAACATGTCCAAAAAAGGAGATTTCTTTTAGCCAAAATTCACATTTCGACAATTTGGCGTATAGTTGTTTCTCCCTTAAAGTCTGCAGTACAATCCGTAGATGTCTGTCATGCTCCTCTGCATTCCTCGAATATATCAAAATATCATCAATAAACACTACCACAAACTGGTCGAGATATGGTCTGAAGATAGTGTTCATCAGATCCATAAAAGCAGCTGGAGCATTAGTTAACCCGAATGGCATTACTAGAAACTCAAAGTGGCCATACCGAGTTCGAAAAGCAGTTTTTGGAATACTCTGCTCTTGCACTTTCAACTGATAATAACCAGATCGTAAATCAATTTTAGAGAATACAGCTACACCCTTCAACTGATCAAACAGATCATCAATGCGAGGCAATGGATATCTGTTCTTTATTGTCACCTTATTCAACTGCCGGTAGTCAATACATAAGCGGAGAGTACCATCTTTCTTCTTAACAAACAATACTGGCACTCCCTAAGGTGACACACTAGGGTGGATGAAGCCCTTTTCAAGTAGTTCTTGCAACTGTATCTTCTACTCCTTCAGCTCTGCTGGTGCCATTCTGTATGGCGTTATGGAGATTGGATCCGCACCAGGCATAACATTAATTTCAAACTACACCTCTCTTTCTGGAGGTAATCCTGGCAATTCATCAGGAAACACATCAGGAAAGTCATATACTGTAGGGATGTCCTTCAATGCTGGACTCCACACTTGGGTGTCTACCACATGTGCCAAGTATGCTTCACACCCCTTTCTGATCATTTTTCTGGCTAGTGCAGCCGAAATGATGTTTGATGGCAATAGCTGCCTCTCCCTATGTATTACCACATCACTGTACTGAGGGAGACCAAAAGTGACTATTTTCAGTCTACAATCAATCATGGCGTGATGCCTGGCTAACCAATCCATGCCCAAGATGATATCATAATCTCTGAAGGGCATTTCAATAAGATCAGATAGAAAAGTGTGTCCTTGGATCACCAAAGGACAATCCCTATTTATTCTATTAACCCTGACCTCCTATCCTAGCGGACTTGTTACTAACACCTCAAAGTCCATTTTTGTACATGGAACAGCAATGCAATCAATGATGCTCGCACTCACATAAGAATGGGTAGAACCTAGATCAAATAACACAAACACATCTTGATTAAAAGTTGAGAAGGTACCAGCCACAACATCAAATGTCTCGGCCTCTTCTCTCTGTCTCATTGCATAGACTCTGACTGGAGCACTGTCTTGCTCTGATTGTTTCACTGTGCCTTGGCTGCCTGCTGGGCTACCTCTACCCCTGTCTCTACCTCTGCTGGGTGGTTGTGAACTTCTGGTGACAGGGCTCTGAACTGACCCTTCAACAATAGTAGGAGGTGGTCCAACTCTGCGAGTACTGGTGCAGTCCTTGGCAAAGTGTCCTATGCCTCCATAGTTATAACAGGCTCCAATAGCATTGTAGCACACCCCACCATGATTTCTTCCATAAGTTTCACATTGGTGGGGAGGGTAGGAACCTCTGGTACTCTGCTGACCAGATAGAGGAAGTTTCTGTCCTGAATATCTTCCCCTACCGGACTTCTTGCCACCTCTGTTGTGTCCCCCATGGCTCTTCCTCTTTCCAGTAGGACCACTGGAACTTTGTTCTACTAACTTTCCCTCTTTCTCTGATTTCTTTTTCTCAGGGGCTGCTTCTAACTCGATTCTTTCTAATTCCAGTGCTTGAGAAATAAGTTCAGAGAAGTTAGTATGTTTGAATCCGACCACTTGTAATCTAATACTGGGCTTCAAGCTGGTTTCAAACCTCTTGCATCTCTCCCTGCTAGTAGCAAGTAGACTTACTGCATAATGGCTCAGGTGGGAAAATTTCCTTTCATATTCAGCTACCGATCTACTTCCCTGTTTCAGACTTAGGAACTCTTGCAGCTTCTGGTCCACATAAGCATCAAGGACATATTTTTGTCTGAACTCCCTGAGAAAGGCATTCCATGTTAGCACTGAAGGTTCTACCAGACTGTGGGGAATGGTTTTCCACCAATCATATGCATCCCCCTATAGCAGAGATACTGAATATTCAAACCTGAGCTCCCCTGTACTGCCTCTGTTCAGCCTCTAGAGGATCTACTGTCCCCTTGAACTCAGTAGCCCCATATTTCATTAATTTGTCATACTGCCTAGCAGAAGACTGTGGTTGTACCACTGGTGTCTGTAGTGGGACTTGAGTAGGCATATTACCAGCCATCTGTTGGAACATTACAGCCATCTGCTGAGCGAACTGAGCAGGAAACTGCGGTACTGAGGGGGCTGGTGCTGCTGATCCACTGACATTGTGTAGGGCTGGGGCATCCCCTTGTACCTCAGCCTCTATAGATTGATCGATTGAACAATCACCCTCTTCCATAGTCAATGCGAGGATCTTAGACCTCCTGAACAGATAACACAAGGAGATTTCCTCCCGTTAGTGCATATTTATAATATAATGTACTGTATATATCAAACAATGACATTGAGCAGTTGTACTATGAAGAAAGAATATTCAAATTGCAGGTGAAAACAGAATTTAAAAACTAGCTCTGATACCATTAAAACATGTAACACCCTACCTCTTTGTAAGGCATAACATGATCCCGTAGTATACCTAATGAATTACCAACTTCGTCTACGGATAATCTATTAAATACACTACAAGGGATTTTAAAACTTTTCTTACTTCTTTTTACAGTGGTGAGCACTATTTACAGGTGTTAAAAAATTTTTTGAACTAAAGTGAAACAACTAACACATTTGAATTATTAGTAATTTCTGTAAAAATTTTGGCAAAGTGCCATCTGTATTTTGAATAAAGCAGTTCTTCAAAAACCTGTAAAAAGCACTTCAAATATATTTCTCAATCTCAAACTCCAACATTTAACCAACATAATATGTTTGTCAACTCAAATCCACAATAAATTTTTTAATATTTTCAAAGGCTGAGATAAAAGAAATATAGTACAAATTTTACAAGCCAAAATAACTCACAATTTATTTTACAACTTCAATGTACAAATTTAATTTACAACTGCTCAAAACCAAGAATACTATATACATACAGTGAACATACATTAGAATACAAAATGCAAAGTGTGGTATACTCAATATACCCGATGATCTCTCAGTGTGGCCCTAGCAGCCTAGTCTGCTGCCCTGTCAGTCTATCTACCTGCGACAACAATGAAAAGCTATCGCTGAGATAATGTCTCAGTGGTGCACAACATTAACTAAATACAACTTTAAATCACAAATCATAAGTCATATAAATAGTGGATACTTAAAACCATAGTTAAATTCAAAGACAATGAATGTCATAAAGAACTTAAACTCCATTTCACAATATCACAATAAATCTCAATAAATCAAAATATGGTTAAATTCAAAAGACAGTGAATGTCAATAAGAATTTAAACTCCATTTCACAATCTCACAATACATATCAATAAATCACACACAGCTTAATCATGTTCCAAAGTTCAATTCGTCCCAAAAACCGATGGCTGATGAGGAATTCAATTTGTCCCAAAAGCCGATGGCTAATGAGGAATAACATAGCTAGCTAGCAAAAATATGAGTACTCATTCTATTCGTCCTCAACAGGCACACACCTCAACACTTCAGCCAGAGAGGGAATTCAATTTGTCCCATTAGACAAGCTAGCGAGGAATTCAATCAATATACATGATAGTTGTGGTTTCAAACCATTTATAATGCTTTTCAATTAATAAGTATCCATCAATATCATTCAAACAATTTTTCACAGTTTCAAACCATTTACAATGCTTTTCAAGCAATAAGTATCCATTCAAATACATTTCCACAATTTAAAATAATAATATATAAATAGTCATAATTTATTTCAATTGAAAAATTCAAAAGAAATAACTGTTGTGCACAAATCTCTGATAACTGTCTCTTGGCTCTGACTCAGTGTTTCCTTCCCTTTCCCTGAGTCTTTGCTAACTAAGAAACACAATTTGAAGTGTTTCAGTACTCATTTAAACTGTCTCTAAGAATAAGGTTCAATAATTAATTTATCGAATTCTATTATTTCCTTAGTCAACCTGAGATGTCGACCCTCGATGCATTCTAGGTGAATTAGGTTTTAATGTTACTAATATGTCACATTTGTAGAATTTTAGTATTGTTACATGTTACCAAATTCATTTTCATGTATATTGCGTTTTATTGCAATTTGTCATACTCCGATATATTAATTTGACCTAACGGGATGACCTAGTTCCCTCAGTTTTCGGGTTTTGGTCAAAACTACAAACTTGTAAGTCTATGTCTTATTGCACGCGGGGCAAAATTTTAGGTCATTCTGAGTTTACTAGACCAAGTTATGGTCATTTTACTATTGCTGGTCAGAATGTACCAAAATTGGTCACTTTAGGTCATTTTAGGTCATTTTAGGTTCGGCTAGTTTTTGGACCCGAATTTGTGCAAGCTATTTGACTCGCTTGTGGTCATTTCTGGGTGTTGATGTCTGCATAAGAGTTGTAGATATATGTCTTAACTATTCATGGTAAAAATTTCAGGTCAATTGGACCTGTTTTGTGTGAGTTATGGCCAAAACACTAACTATTGCCCAAATGGTCAATTTTCAGGCCTTAAATGCACTAATCCAGATTTGGTCATTTTTCAAGTTACCTTCCAAGCGGAATTTTGGTAAGCTTTCTTCATGAAAGTTGGCACTTTTTGTGCCTAGTTTTACCTCCAATTGGTCTCATGCCAATTGGAGCCACACAATTAAGGTTCTAAGCCAAAATACACACTGCCCTGCTATTCATGGTTCATCAATCATCAAATATACATTTAACACTTACCAAGTCACTTCCTTCATGCCATTTATGTTTTGCACCCTAACATAAACACATTTCACAACACATTTTTGGTCATTTTGGCAGCTTATAACCACACTCAATATGCACCTTATAGTACAGAATTTACCAAGTCCAATTTACACACAATTTAACTATATAATATAGCTCACTTACATGTCCAAACTCAAACTCTTATACACATGTATAAGCTGCCATAATAAGCACCATAATTCAACCACATAATTCCATAAACCAAACCATGAAATAACATATTTTGGTTCATACTTCAAATTGCCGATTCATACATCTCTCTCAATTAACTTCCAAGCTTCCAAAATCAAGTGTACATTCACATACATCTAATATACATCACCCAATTTATTCCTACACACATAAATACTTAATCAACCCTTTAATCTATCATTTATAAGCAAGGATAAACTATTCTTATGGAGTTTCCATGGCTGCCAAAAATATACATCTCCCTTAAATCATCAAACTCCAAAAATCTTTCCACAATTCAACTACCCATAACATCCACACAAACTTTAATGAAGCAAGCATAAAAAATACCTACTTACCACTTTGGAAACTCTTCAAAACCTTGACTAAACTTGATCTTATTGCTGCCTATCTACTGCCCAAGTGGTGTAGAGCAATTTTAGTGAAGGGAGCTAGTGGAAAAATGGCTTGGATCATATTTGCTTGAAGCTTCAAGGTGGACGGCAATTGAGGTTTTCTCAAGACAATTTTCTGCTGGAATTTTGAGAGGTTGAAGAAGGTGAATTCTGATGTCCAAAATGAAGGTTAATGGTCCACTTTAGGTGTTAGTAGACCACTAAGTGAGAATATAATGTTAGTTTAATCTTAAATTCCCAATTTCTCACATTAAGCTCCCAATTTTTGCTATTTAAACTATGTACCACCAATTTAATTTTTCATGACATTTTTCAAGTGTAATATCATGTATTTTTAATGGACATGTAGGTCAAAAGACAACTCGGAGTGTCAAATGACCACAATGCCCCTGTTCGGGTTGCATTCCCGATTTTTCAATAACACCGAGTTTTGTCGTTTTCTCGATTTCTCACTTTTCTTTGTACTAATTAATTCATTTTTCTTTGATATTTGTAATGGTATTTATACTTCAATAGATATCTATTTAAGTCTTAAAAATACTTTCCAGGGTTCCCTGCAGTCTAGGGTTAGTCAACGGTCCATGCCGCGACTTCCCGGTGCGGTCACCCATCGCTAGAGTTCCCGGCTCGTTTAACTTGGTTACATTTCATTGCTATTATTTTTTCTTTATTTTTCTTGTATTTTCTTTTCTTGTATTTCGCTATTTTATGTCTCCTCATCAATATCTAAGTGTAGTTCTAGGCATCCTAGCTGTCCAGACAACACTGGTCATAGGAACAGTAGAACGCACTACCGAACATAGGGGTGTTACAGAAAATATCATAACATTATAATAATAGTGCAAGAAATGGGGTATAATTTGAATAATTAAAACTTTAACATATAATATTATTTAATTAAACTATAGTGGAGCACTAAGGGGTATTTAAACTCATTAAGGGACATGTGTATGTCCACTAAGTAATTCAGTTTCTTCTTCATCTTCTCCATGCTGAATTGAGGTCCCAAATTCCTCCATAGCCGAAACCTTCAAAAGCTCCACAATCTTTACCATTTTCAACTTAAAACCCAAAGCTTGCTTCACTAACCTTGCTCCCCACATCACAAGGAAGAGTTAGATAGCAATTTTAAGAAGTTTAGTGAAGTTTTGGTCAAGCTTTAAAAGTGGTAAGTGTGTATTTTTCAATCTTGCTTCCTTAAACTTTGAGTGGATATTGTAGGGAGTTGATTTATGGAAGAATTTTTGATGTTTGATGAATTATTGGAGTTGAGCCATTTTGGCAGCCATGAAACCTCACCATGAACAGCTTGTCCTTGCATGTAAATAGTTGTTTCGATGTTGATTTAAATGTTTAATTATATTGAAGTTGAATTCCATGTGTAAAGTTTGATTTGTAAGCTTGAAAAGTGAAAATGGAAGTTGATGGGCATGTGTAAACTTGTGGCAGCCTTATGAAGAAGATTGAAGTGTTTAAGTTCATGAAATATTGTTGAATTATATTGCTTATGGTGGCAGCATGTGTATATGAATAATTGTTTGGATTTGGACATGTAAATGAGGTATGTTCATATGGTTAAATTATTGTAATTGGACTTTGAAAATTCTGAGTTATAATGTGTATGTTGAGGGTGGTTACAAGCTGCCCAAAATGACCAAAATGTAATGTAAAATGTGTTAATGTTATGGTACCAAATCAGAATTGGCATGAAAGGTAAACTTGGTAAGTATTGAGTGTATAATTGGTAAGTGTTGAATAATGTGTAACAGGGAAGTGTACACTTTAGCTTAGAACCTTAAGTGTGTGACTCCAATTGGTATGAGACCAATTGGAGGTGAAACTAGGCACAAAATGTGCCAACTTTCATGAAGGAAGCTTACCTAAATTCTGCCTAGAAAGTTACTTGAAAAATGACCAAATCCGGATTAGTGAATTGAAAGCTTGAAAATTGACCAATTGGGCAGCAGTTAGTGTTTTGACCATAACTTACTCAAAACAGGTCCAAATGACCTGAAATTTTTACCATGAATAGTTTAGACATAGATCTACAATTATTATGAAGACACCAAAGCCGAGAAATGGCCAGAACCAAGCCAAATAACTTGCACAATTTCAGGTACCAAAACTGGCCGAACCAAAAGTGACCTAAAAATGACCTTAGCCTACCATTTTAGTGCATTCTGTCCAGTATTGGTAAATTGACCATATCTTGGTCTACACAACTCAAAATGACCTGAAATTTTGCCCCGCGTGCAATAAGACATAGACCTACAAGTTTGTAGTTTGGACCAAAGCCCAAAAATTGAGAGAACTAGGTCGTCTGGCTAGGTCAATATAGTACACCGAAATCTGGTAAATTGCAATAAAATGCAATACACTTGAAAATAAAATTGGTAACATATACCAACACTAAAGGGCTCTAAAATGTGACATATTGGTAACATTAGAATTGACTCACTTAGAGTGCATCAAGGGTCAACATTATAAGCTGACTAATGAAATAAATTGAAGGGAATAGTACTAAGAAAATTTAAATATTGGATTTTATGGTTGGAAACAAATTCATTGAGTACTGAAACACTTTAAATTGTGTGTTTTAGTTGATAAGGATATTGAGAAGCATAAAGAACATTGAGTCAAGGCCTAGGAGCGACTCAAATCAGGTTTGTGCACAACTAGTTTTTAACTGATTTTGTTCTGAATATTTCATATGATTAAATGACATATTTTTCTTATGTATTAAGTTTAACAAGCATTGGATTTAATTCAATGATTATTGAAATTGTTATAGTATGTATGAATTTAGCTTTGTGAAATGGTATTTCCACAAGTATTAAGCATTGCTGTGAATTGAATAAATTATGTTTTGGAATAATTTTGATAGAACATGTTTTGAATTGTGATGGGCAATTTGCATAGAAAAATGCAAATTTATGATTTGAATTGTGATGAGCATAAAAATTATTGGATATTGAAATTGACTTTGAATCGACTTGTATTGTGATTTATACTCACTAAAAGGATTGTGATATTGTTTTATATCTCACTATAGATACTTGACTAGGTTATTACCCGTCTCTCTCATTTGTTGAGGAGACAATGGAGTTAGCTTTGTTTTGATTACCATGGTACGTGCACAGGCTTAGATTCTCCTCTTATTAGAGGTTAGATCTAAGTTTTTATGTTATGGCCCTTTAAAAAGTTTCATTATTGTGATGTGTACTGTGAACGATGATTCGACCTCCCAGACCATAGGGAGTTAGAATCTGATTCGACCTCCCAGACCATAGGGAGTTAGAATCACCCCGAAGATGGCCCTTTCAGATTAGTCTTGCATAGTTAGTGAGATAAAGAATGGTTTTTGAGATAAAGAATGGTTTTTGAATAGTAAAAAATTGTGATTTCAATTATGATTTATGTATAATTGATTTTGTTGGAATTACCTTAAATGATTTGATAAATTGAATTTCGTGATTTTATACAAATGATGTATATTATTAGCGATGAATATTTTGAGTTTTGGAATTTGATGAGTATCTAGATTTCCAAATTATTTGCTGTAATTTTTGTTAAGGTATATTGTACTATGTTTTAAATTATAGTTGTGCACCACTGAGTTCACTACTCAGCGATAGCTTTGTATGCTGTCGCAGGTGAAAAGAGCATAGAACAGTTGAGTAAGCTTCTTTGAAGAGACATTCAGATCAGCTCCAGGTATACCCGTGTACACAGGTTTTGATGTATGCATGTAATAATATGTATGTAAATTATTTGAGTGGTTGTATAAAAAATCTTGTAAAATATTTTGGTATGTAATTAAATGTAAATTATTGTGATATAAATGTTGAGTCTTGTAATCAATGAAATGTTCTTTATGATGAGATTGGTTTGAAAATGAATTGATTTGAATTGTGAGTCGAAATGAAGTTATTGGAGTTGTATTTGAGAAAACATATTAGGAGTGTTTTCCTTTTCAGGTTTGAAGAACTATTTTCTCAAAACACAACCGGCACCTTGCCGAAATTTTGAAAAAATTTTATAACACCAGATTTTGATTGATGATTTAAATTTCATGAAAATTGTTTTAAAATCCCTTGTAGTATATCTAATGGGTTATCAGTAGGCGAAGTACGGTAATTCATTAGGTGTACTATGGAATCATATGAAATATTCAGAACAAAATCAGTTAAAAACTAGTTGTGCACAAACCTAATTTGAGTCGCTCCTAGGCCTTGACTCAATGTTCTTTATGCTTCTCAATATCCTTATCAACTGAAACACACAATTTAAAGTGTTTCAGTACTCAATGAATTTGTTTCCAACCATAAAATCCAATTTCTAAATTTTCTTGGTACTATTCCCTTCAATTTATTTCATTAGTCAACTTATAATGTTGACCCTTGATGCACTCTAAGTGAGTCAATTCCAATGTTACCAATATGTCACATTTTAGAGCCCTTTAGTGTTGGTATATGTTACCAATTCTATTTTCAAGTGTATTGCATTTTATTGCAATTTATCGGATTTCGGTGTACTATTTTGACCTAGCTGAACGACCTAGTCCCCTTGATTTTTGAGTTTCGGTCCAAACTACAAACTTGTATCTATGTCTTATTGCACGCGGGGCAAAATTTTAGGTCATTTTGAGTTGTGTAGACCAAGATATGGTCAATTTACCAATGCTGAACAAAATGCACTAAAATGGTAGGCAAAGGTCATTTTTAGGTCACTTTTGGTTCGGCCAGTTTTGGTACCTGAAATTGTGCAAGCTATTTGGCTTGGTTCTGGCCATTTCTGGGCTTTGGTGTCTTCATAATAATTGTAGATCTATATCTAAACTATTCATGGTAAAAATTTCAGGTTATTCGGACCTGTTTTGAGTAAGTTATAGTCAAGACACTAACTGCTGCCCAATTGGTCAATTTTCAGGCTTTCAAGTCACTAATCCGGATTTGGTCATTTTTTAAGTCACCTTCTAGGCAGAATTTAGGTAGGCTTCCTTCATGAAAGTTGGCACATTTTGTGCCTAGTTTCACCTCCAATTGGTCTCATACCAATTAGAGTCACACACTTAAGGTTCTAAGCTAAAGTGTACACTGCTCTGTTACACATTATTCAACACTTACCAATTACACACTCAATACTTACCAAGTTTACCTTTCATGCCAATTCTGATTTGGTACCATAACATTAACACACTTTATATCACATTTTGGTCATTTTGGGCAGCTTGTAACCACCCTTAACACCACATTATAACTCAGAATTTTCAAAGTCCAATTACAATAATTTAACCACATGAACATAACTCATTTACATGTCCAAATCGAAACAATTATTTATATACACATGCTGCCACCATAAGCAACATAATTCAACAATATTTCATGAACTTAAACACTTCAATCTTCTTCATGAGGCTGCCACAAGTTTACTCATACCCATCAACTTCCATTTTCACTTTTCAAGCTTACAAATTAAACTTTACACATGGAATTCAACTTCAATACAATTAAACATTTAAATCAACATCCAAACAACTATTTACATGCAAGGACAAGTGAACTTAAACACTTCAATCTTCTTCATGAGGCTACCACAAGTTTACTCATGCCCATCAACTTCCATTTTCACTTTTCAAGCTTACAAATCAAACTTTACACATGGAATTCAACTTCAATACAATTAAACATTTAAATCAACATCCAAACAACTATTTACATACAAGGACAAGCTGTTCATGGTGAGGTTTCATGGCTGCCGAAATGGCTCAACTCCAATAATTCATCAAACATAAAAAATTCTTCCATAAATCAACTCCCTATAATATCCACACAAAGTTTAAGGAAGCAAGATTGAAAAATAAAATGACATATTTTCTTATGTATTATGTTTAATAAGCATTGGATTTAATTTAATGATTATTGAAATTGTTATAGTATGTATGAATTTAGCTTTGTGAAATGGTATTTCCATAAGTATTAAGCATTATTGTGAATTGAATAAATTATGTTTTGGAATAATTGTGATAGAACATGTTTTGAATTGTGATGGGCAATTTGCATGGAAAAATGCAAATTTATGATTTGAATTGTGATGAGCATAAAAATTATTGGATATTGGAATTGACTTTGAATCGAATTGTATTGTGATTTATGCTTACTAAAAGGATTGTGATATTGTTTTATATCTCACTATAGATGCTTGACTAGGTTATTACCCGTCTCTCTCATTTGTTGAGGAGATAATGGAGTTAGCTTTGTTTTGATTACCATGGTACGTGAACAGGCTTAGATTCTACTCTTATTAGAGGTTAGATCTAAGTTTTTATGTTATAGCCCTTTCGAAAGTTTCATTATTGTGATGTATACTGTGCACAATGATTCGACCTCCCCGACCATAGGGAGTTAGAATCTGATTCGACCTCCCCGACCATAGGGAGTTAGAATCACCCCGAAGATGGCCCTTTCAGATTAGTCTTGCATAGTTAGTGAGATAAAGAATGGTTTTTGAGATAAAGAATGGTTTTTTGAGATAAAGAATGGTTTTTGAATAGTAAAGAATTATGATTTCAATTATGATTTATCTATAATTGATTTTATTGGAATTACCTTAAATGGTTTGATAAATTGAATTTCGTGATTTTATACAAATGTTGTATATTATTAGCAATGAATATTTTGAGTTTTGGAATTTGATGAGTATCCAGATTTCCAAATTATTTGCTGTAATTTTGTTAAGATATATTGTACTATGTTTTAAATTATAGTTGTGCACCACTGAGTTCACCACTCAATGATAGCTTTGTATCTTTATGCAAGTGAAAAGAGCATAGAACAGTTGAGTAAGCTTCTTTGAAGAGACATTCAGATCAGCTCCAGGTATACCCATGTACATAGGTTTTGATGTATGCATGTAATAATATGTATGTAAATTATTTGAGCAGTTGTATAAAAACTCTTGTAAAATATTTTGGTATGTAATTAAATGTAAATTATTGTGATATAAATGTTGAGTCTTGTAATCAATGAAATGTTCTTTATGATAAGATTGGTTTAAAAATGAATTGATTTGAATTGTGAGTTGAAATGAAGTTATTGGAGTTGTATTTGAGAAAACATATTGGGAGTGTTTTCCTTTTCAGGTTTGAAGAACTGTTTTCTCAAAACACAGCCGGCACCTTGCCGAAATTTTGAAAAAATTTTATAACACCAGATTTTGATTGATGATTTAAATTTCACGAAAATTATTTTAAAATCCCTTGTAATATATCTAATGGGTTATCGGTAGGCGAAGTACGGTAATTCATTAGGTATACTACGGGATCATGTTACATCTTGCGGGAGAGTAGGGTGTGACAGAAGTAATGGGAATAGGTCATAATGAAGTTGAACTCGGAAGGTAATGCCAGATACTAGAGCGGTGGGAATGAGGTGATGTGAAGATGGTTGCACAGAAACTGAAAATGGAAGTTTCAGGATTTAGAGCTCCTTTGGATGAAAATACTTAAGATACTGGTTTTTAAAGTTTCTCAACACTTCGAAAGCTCAGAATGGCAAGTAGCAAGACTGAATCAAATTTAAGAGTCTTTCCACTATAATCACCACCTTCTCGTTTTTTTCGTCCCCCTCTACAGTATTGCATGCAGGTATTTATAGGGAACGAGTGCCCATAATAAAGGGTTAGGATCTTGCCAGGGGGAAATGGAGGGCTTGGATTCAAAAGGACATAATCTGATGTTCAAGAATTAAAGAGAATCAAAATGGAGGGTCAGGATCCCATTCAGAATATCCTTCCTTTCTCCTCGTAATCCAATGGCTCAGGGTCTTGCCTTACAAAATGGATCCAAAGCTTGGGAATAAAAGGTGCTGAATTTATCATTTGCTTTTGATCCGAGGGCTCTGGATCCATCCTTACAATTATGTTCAACGGTGGAGATAGGGATGTATGGGGGTGCTTTAACTGTTTTGGCATCTGGCAGCTAGGAAGGCGTCCTTGCAAATCAGATGTGCTGTGAGGATCTGATCATGCCTGCAAACGCTTTAACTAACTCGGATCTGACGATGAAGGGAGTTAATTGGAAGTTATTTAACCCTTTGCGTTCTTCGATCTCTATAGGTCGTCTCTTGTTTCTTTCGACCTTCCTGTTTTGACCATCCCCTTTTTTCGATCTCTATCTCTTGCATCGAGTCCCCTCTTATTTTTCGATCTCTCTCATTTCGGATCTTTCCTCTCTATCTAACTTGCATTGGTCAAAGTAATAAATTCTTCAGTTATCGATGCATCCGCTTTGGGTTCTATAGGTAATAAATGCCAAGGCCCTATATAGATGCAGTAATGGGAAATCATCTTCACACCTCACTTTTCCTTTTTTAGTTTATTTTCAATGCACCCCTTCCCCCATTCTAGCTTTTTGGGTGATAATTCTAATTATGATGGCCATTTTGATTTTTCTCCGACTGTTTCCTTCGCCTCTCGCCTGAAAATTTATGACCCTGGCGATCAGAGAGCTATGAGAACGTCATCTAATGACAATAAGGGAATCGAACTAATTTATCGATCAATATTGAAAGTGACGGCCGTGCCAATCTCGAATCGGTCTATTGGTGTTATCGGTAGACCGATCTCGGACAAGAGGACTGCTAATTCAATCTTGATGTCTGTGACTACCTCTTGAAGTTCATTTGGCTCCCAACCCTATCGGGCGTCCCGACTGTAGCTCAGTTCTGGTCAATGACATCAGCGATGACTCCGCTCAATATCATGAGAGTCATAGTCACCCTATCTGAGTTGCACATCTATCCAATGTTTGTGGCTGGCTTTTTGATCAAACACATCTTTTGATTCAACCACAAGACTAGGCTTTGACATAGGCCAGCATTCTGAGCCTCAGATTAGTCTTAAGCTAGGTAGAATGTAGTGCTGATTTTGAGAGATCGCCCAAATGATGTAATCCGATCTTTTGAGATCGCCCAAATGATGTAATCTGATCTTTTGGAAATGAAATGAAATTTTTATTTGAATGTTTTTGTTTTGTTATTGCATTGGTTATTTTTTCGATCTCTGATAAGTGTATCCGATCTGATCCCTAAACGAATTACCATTCGGCCAACAGTAGGTTTGGAAATTTATTCAATTTGATGACCTTAGTTAACCGATCTCATTTATCTTATTTTTATTATATTTATGGAACCTTCTTGCTACGTGTCAAAGAGACGGCCTGGTTTTGCTAACCGATGCGTCGCATAAGACTTCGTGAGCATTTAATGCTCAGACGGGTATAAATAGGGGAGAGGTGACTCATTTGCTTTCTTATGTCATTTCAAAGCTTCCCCTAGCAATTTTAGCATTTCCTCTCATTTTCTAAAGTTTTCAGGCATCGATTACACTCTGGTAAGGATTTTGATCTTTTCTCGGTTAATTTTACTTTTTGTTTTCTGAAAATGAGAGATACCAAGTGTCAAAGAGCTGCAAGCCTGCCTTCTGTCCATATTTTGTGGACCTCGAAAGAAGGCGATGTGATCAGATCAGGCAGACGATCCAGTATGGCCATCGTTCCGGTTATTGGTCTGGCTACCAAATGGAAATGAGGAACCTCATTGTGAAGGGAAAACCTGCCAGTCGATCAGCTGTCGTCCATCCTGAGAGAAATCGATCTCCAATCCATAAGTCAGGAGTACAATCTGCGGATTGACTCCTTTGAACTGATCAAATGCCATGGCAACTTTCGGGCCGATCACTTCTTTGAAAAAGGCGAACTCATCATAGTATACGAAGAGCAACTAAAGGCCGAGCTCCCTTTTCCCTTGGATGAATTTTACAAGGCCGTCCTAAAGTTCCACCATGTCTCGCTAGCTCAAGTGCATTCGAACTCCTGGCGGACTTTAGTAGCCTTTAGGGGCCTCTGCTGAGCCAAGAAACTAGAGCCCACGGCTAAAGCCTTTGCCGAGCTGCATAGGCTTTCCCAAAGGAAGGATGACAAATTCTGGTTCTTTCAGGCAAAGCCGAACTGCGCGCTTTTTACCGATCTCCCTTCTTCGCTCAAGTATTAGAAGGATTGGTTTTTCATCCTTAGCACTAAGGATCGAAATGGCTTTGAAGGGATTCCACGTAACTAGAATTATTTGGTCTCCCAACTCCCTAAGAAGGTCACCTTAAATAAGGACGAAGACGCCATGGTGAAAGAGTTAAAGACTCAAGCGTCCACCCACAAATTCTCATGCTTAAATTCGATTATGGCCGAACTGAAGTGGTGGATGATGTGGCTGATCACTGACGAAGACTACGAGCTTCAGCTCTCTGACTCGGTCCTGGTACAATCCATATCTCTAACCTCTAAATCTTAGCGAACTCACTGACTTCTTCTTTGTGCAGGTACGGCGGGTGGTGACGCTTCTAAAGAGAGCCACAAGTGAAAGAGGAGGTCTCCTAAAAGGTACGGGAGATGAAGGAGGCTACTGCTATCGCTGCTCAGACACCTCAGTGAGATTTGATAGAAATACTGAGCTCCCCTCCTTGACCTCAAGAGCAGCCGGTCTCTAAAGTAGAGGTTGCCGTTTTTCCACCTCGGTAGATTAAATGTCTGCCTCCTCCACCTCCTTTGATCTCTTCCAATGTGGAAGTGGAGTCTTCTAGCCCTACTATTAGGACGCTTTCCCAGGGAGCTCAACTCCTCATCCAATCACTGGAAAGGAACCGTTCTACCCAAGGGAATCTTAGCCTAGCCAAAGTCATGGGCGGCTCCATCTGCTTCCAAGAAGATCATAACAGATTGATAGAGGAGAGTATCGACGATATTTTAACTCAAACAATGAGTTTGGGCTTGGAGGCTATTGCAAATCAACAAGTGATCAGAGAAAAAGCCCATGCCTTAAGGAAGGAGATTCATAAGGGGGTTCAGGATGCCTCAGCTGCAAAGGCTCAGCTTTCCTCTGCCAATGATTACATCACCAAATTGGAAGATCGGATAAAGTATTGTGAAGAGAGGATAGCTAAAGTGGAGCTGGAACTTGAAGTTTCTTGGGCTGGTCAATCTGCCGATCTCACTGTTTTTCTGAAGAACTTCGAGCAAAGGAGGAAGAGCTCCAAGCGAAGGAAGAGGAGAGCACTACAAAAGAAGCTGGGGCATATGTGAATTCCCATAATGACCTCCTGGCTGAACTGAAGAAGTGTTATCCTGAGGAGGACTACTCCTAGATGGATAAGCTCATCCCAGAGGTCGAAGAGGACAGTGATGAAGAGCTAGAGGGTGAGGGGAGAGAGGGGAATGCAGCCGGGGAGTGGGGCGGAGAGGATCCCCCTTGCTACTTGCTTTGTATATTTTATTTTCTGGAATGAATTAAAGTCTTTTTATATTTAATTTCTTGATGAGATCGGAAGTTATCCAAACTGTCTGAGTACTTACTTGATTGAATGTAGTTGAACATTGGAGCGACTATTAATCAAAAGGTAAGAGATCGGAAAAAACATTACACGTGAACATGAGATCGGACTAAGTCATGACTAAATACTGGATGAAACTTTAAAATATTAGAATTGCAGAGATTTGACATTGACTTGAACTTTTAAGATCGGAACCATTGTTAGACCGAATAGAAACCTTAACTTCATTTTAAGGAATATCTGAGGCATTCAAGCGAGAAGTCCAACCACAACATTAGCCAAATGAAGTTCTGCAATATTTGTACAAAGAGATTGGAGAATATCAGTGGGCAAAATTGGATGGTCTGGAGACCCAATGTTGACTCGAACTCATCTGATAAAGACCAAGAGATCGGAAAATAATCTAACTTAAGCGTGGGATCGATAAGGACGAGCAATCGGTAAGTTCAGAAAAGTTACCTTGTGATCGGGACATCGGTAGAGAACGGATAATAAAGCTTTGATTCTAAAAGACCCTTGACTTCGGAGCTTGACCAAAATATGGTATCTACAACTGCCCCTCTTTATATAATTTCTATTAAAGAGAATGAAATTCTCTTGTATAGGGATTATGTAAAGATTCAGAACCATATTTTGGGCGGCTAGGACATTGGAACCAATGCAAGAAATTAAATGATTAAAGACAACTTGGGTATTGAACAGGAATTTAAAATGCTGAAAATTAAAAATCAACTTGGATCTAGGAACTAGAGGTTGATGACAGGAAATTAAAATGTTGAAAATTAAAATCAACTTGGATCTACGAACCAGAGGTTGATGACAGGAAATTAAAATGCTGAAAATTAAAATCAATTGGATCTAGGAACCAGAGGTTGATGACAGGAATTTAAATGCTGAAAATTAAAATCAACTTGGATCTAGGAACCAGAGGTTGATGACAGGAAATTAAAATGCTGAAAATTAAAATCAACTTGGATCTACGAACCAGAGGTTGATGACAGGAAATTAAAATGCTGAAAATTAAAATAAACTTAGATCTAGGAACCAGAGGTTGATGACAGAAAATTAAAATGCTGAAAATTAAAATCAACTTGGATCTACGAACCAGAGGTTGATGACAAGAAATTAAAATGTTAAAAATTAAAATCAACTTGCATCTAGCAACCAGAGTTTGATAACAGGAAATTAAAATGCTGAAAATTAAAATCAACTTGGATCAAGGAACCAGAAGTTGATAACAGGAATTTAAATGCTGAAAATTAAAATCAACTTGGATCTAGGAACCAGAGGTTGATGATAGGAATTTAAAATGCTAAAAATTAAAATCAACTTGGATCTAGGAACCAGAGATTGATGACAAGAAATTAAAATTCTGAAAATTAAAATCAACTTAGATCTAAGAACCAGAGGTTGATGAGAGGAATTTAAAATGCTGAAAATTAAAATCAACTTGGATCTAGGAACCAGAGGTTGATGACAGGAAATTAAAATGCTGAAAATTAAAATCAACTTGGATCTAGGAACCAGAGGTTGATGACAGGAAATTAAAATGCTAAAAATTAAAATCAACTTGGATCTATGAACCAGAGGTTGATAACATGAATTTAAATGCTGAAAATTAAAACCAACTTGGATCTAGGAACCAGAGGTTGATAATAGGAAATTAAATGCTGAAAATTAAAATCAACTTAGATGTAGGAACCAGAGGTTGATGACATGAATTTAAAATGCTGAAAATTAAAACCAACTTAGATCTAGGACCAGAGGTTGATAACATGAATTTAAAATACTGAAAATTAAAATTCAACTTGGATCTAGGAACCAGAGGTTAATAACAGAAAATTAAACCTGACAAAGCAAAGCAAACCTGACACAAGATGTTCCTCCGATCAAAATGTACTTAACAAGCTCCCGAAGATAGATGATTAATGGAGAGGGTCAGAACGAGTCCCAAGGCTTGGCCTACAATTTCCTCCTTTCACTCACTTTTTTCAGAATGCCCCTCAGGGTTTTGGCTCCTTACTCATTTGCCTAGAAGTGCCCTTTCGGGTTTTCACTCCTACATTTTTTTTCCCTTTTTTTTTCCTCTACCAATCGCCCGGCCATCGTTCGTCCCCTGCAACCAAATCTCATAGCAAAGTATATGAGGTTATCAATATTCAAATCCTGATCTTATAATAAAGTTTTAACGAATTAATAGCGCATAAATGAGGGTATATAAGAAAAATAAATTCGAGTGAAGGTATAATTTTATTATGGCTTAAAAAAATAAAGGTACAATTTCAAAGAGAAAGGGTACAAGAAAATATCTCACAAATTCCTTGTAGCTAACTTTAAATTCCCTTAACTGCCACTATTTCAAGTAATCTTTCGATGAACGTTCGTGCCGTGGTGACTTATTACCTTTTCTGGTCCTGGGCTCCCTTCCTTATTTCTCCATTTTCTGGCCCTAGGAGCGCCCTTTCGAGTTTTCACCCCTAGAGTTTTTTTTTTTTTTACTTCTTTTTAGGATGCCCTTTCGGGTTTTCACCCCTCACTCATTTTGCAGAAAGCACCCTTGTGGGTTTTCGTCCTCTTTCACACATTTTGCTAGAAGCGCCCTTTCGGGTTTTCACTCTTACATTTTTTTTTAGGCATAATATCTTTTGACAGCATCTGCATTCACTGGCCTTGGGAATTCTTCGCCGTCCATATGAGTCAAGATCAGTGTACCGCAAGAAAATGCCTTTTTAACCACATAGGGTCCCTTGTAAGTTGGTGATCATTTACCCCGAGGATCATTTTGATTTGGGAGGATCTTTTTCAAAACCAGATCTCCTGATTGGAATTTGCGCAGGTGAACATCCTTATTAAATGCTCTAGCCATTCTCCTTTGGTACAATTGTCCATGGCATGCTGCTGCTAGTATTTTCTCGTATATTAGATTCAGCTTATCTAACCTCGATTGAATCCATTATGACTCATCGATTCTCGACTCTTTCAGAATTTTCAGGGAGGGAATCTCCACTTCTATAGGTAAACCAGCTTCCATCCCGTAGACCAATGAGTAGGAGTTGCCCTAGTTGATGTTCTCACGGAGGTTTGATAAGCATGAAGGGTGAAGGGAAGCATATCATGCCAATCTTTATAAGTGACGGTCATTTTCCTGATTATTCTTTTGAGGTTTTTGTTAGCGGCTTCCATCGTTCCATTCATTTGGGGACAGTATGGTGAAGAATTGAGATGCCGAATTTTGTACTGATCACACAAATTTCGAATCTTTGGGCAATTCAAATTCTTAGCATTGTAGGTGACAATTTCACTGGGGAGACCATGTCGGCAGATAACATTATTCGTGAAAAATTTGAGGAATGTATTTTGCGTGATGTGAGCATATGATGTTGACTCAACCCATTTGGAAAAGTAGTCAATAGCCACCAAGATGAACCTGTGCCCATTGAATGCCTTGGGATTAATAGGACCGATTACGTTGATGCTCCACAATGCAAAAGGCTAAGGTGAGACAAGATTAAAAAGCTGATGAGGTGAGACATTTATCGGATTAGCATAAATTTGACATTTATGACACTTTCGAAAGTACTCAATGTAGTCCTTTTCCAAAGTAGTCCAGAAGTATCCCCATCTCATGATTTGCTTGGCCATCATATGCCCATTGGCGCGAGTAGCTCAATTGCCTTCATGAGTTTCAAAAAGGACCCTCCTTGCTTCTTTTGCATCCACGCACCTCAACAATTCGCCATTTGAGCTTCTTACGTACAAAACTTCACCACTGGGGAAGTATCCTAGTGCCAATCTCCTGATCATTCTTCTTTCATTTTTGCTCACCCCAGGAGGGTATTCCCTGGTTTTGATATAGACCTGGATGTCATGATACTAGGGTTTACCATCTATTTCTTCTTCGATCATGAAGCAGTACACCAGCTCACTCCTTGCTTTGATTTGTAACACCTGTGTTGTCTATCCCTCTTCCATCTGAGCCATGATAGCTAGAGTGGCTAAGGCATCAGCGAATTGGTTCTTATCACAGTTGAGGTGAGTGAAAGAAATCTCTTTAAATTTCTTGATCAATTCTAGGAGATACTTTTGATACGAGATCAGTTTTGGGTCTTTAGCTTGCCATTCCCCTTTGACTTGGTAAATGATCAAGGCTGAATCTACGTACACCTCTAACTTCCTGATCTCCATTTCGATGGCAGCCTGTAAACCCATCACACAGGCTTCATACTCTGCAATGTTGTTTGTAACACCCTCCCGGTAGCAACTCCGTACATTCTACTGTTCTGGTGACCGGTGTCGGTCCGGACAGTTAGAATGTCCGGAAAAATATTTAAACTAAAGTGAGGGACCATAATTAACTCAAATATTAATAAGAAAAATTTAGTAGAAATTTTAGAAATAAAATACAACTAAGTCAAATGAGTCGGTGCCCAAGCGATGGGTAACCGGAGGGAAGTTGCGGTTCTAGCAACGAGGAGCCCTAGACCCGGAAAAAAATTCATAAAATAATTTTTGGGACTCCAGAGAAGGGTCATTGAGGTTCCTATGGCATTAGAATGCCAAGAAAATATTTAGAAAAATTTTTCAATCAGTCTGAGACAATTTTGACCCGTTAAGCCAAACGGAGGGCATTTCGGTCATTTCGCCTTCAGAGGTGATTTTTGGTCGACTTGTCCAGTTAAGTAAATAATTATTATGACTCAAAATATGAATAAATATTGCTAAAAATTAAATTGAAATGTGGTAGAAAAGAAAAGAAAAGAAAAATAAAAAATTAAGCAAATTATGACATATTATGATGTCACTCACTTACTTCCAACCAATCACAATTAAACAACCTATTAATTAATAAATAAAAAGAGATAAATATGGCCAAAAACAAAAGAAATCAGCAGCCCTTCTTCTCCTTAGAAAAACGTTTTACACCCCTCCCCTCTTCCTCCATTGAATCTCAACCAAAGCTCCATTTTCATCCTTATTTCATCACAAACTCTCCTAAGTCCTTTCACTAAAAACTTGTCTATACCTCTTGGGAAGTGTTTGGCAGCCAAGAAGAAGAAAGAAAGTGAAGATTGGGACTTGGAAAAATCTGCCTACAAGAGGTTAAAGTGAGGTTAGTGCACATATGTATTTAAAACTCCTTAATTCCATGTTAGAGATGTGTAATAGGTAAGAAATTGTGAAATAAATGAACTAAACTCATGTGTATGAAGCCCATGGATTTTGGCTGCCCCTAAGGAAGGAACAAGATTGAGTGTTTGGATGGACTTGGAGTGCACTAGAGATTATGTTTAAAGTGTATGAACATAAGGATAATGAAGTAGTTGGTTAATTAAGGTAAATTGTGTAAATTTTGAATTTAAGCTAGGGTTTTGGGAGTGAAAATTTGATTTGGCTTATGGAATGATTAGTGGGCATTCTAATGGTCAATTAGTGACCATTTAAGGCAAGTAAATCATAATTTGAAGTGAGCTAATGCATGGTAAACTGAAATGGGGAGGCTGCCAAGAGACAGCAGAAATGAGGCTGTGAGTCTAGCATGTTTGGACTGCCATATCCTTGGCTGTGTAGGTCCAATTGGTGTTTGGACAATTGGACATGAAACTAGGCTTATAATGGCACATTTTTGCTGAAGAAACCATGCCCAAAAGACCAAAGCAAGAGGACCAAAACTTGGCCCCAATCCGGATACCACAAACAGCCCTGCAGAAATGACCAAATGAACAGTAACTGTTCATTTGGCCATAACTCACTGTAGATATGGTCAATTGACCTGAAACTTTTACAGCAACAAGATAAGATATAGAAAAACAACTTTCATGAAGGACACCAATCTAAATTATGTCATTAACCTAATCAAATCATTGAGCAAAGTGAAGTTTACTGTACTGAGATTTCTAGAATTTTCATTTGAGCAGTAATGTTTGGATGGCTATAACTCTCTCTAGAAAACTCGGATTTAGGCGATTCTTGAACCGATGAAAACCTAAGGCATAGTAGAACATTTCATATGAAGAAAGCTAGGCCAAATTATGAACTTAACTTGATCAAATTACTGACCAAAGTTAGACCAAAATCTGCCAAAACCCAAAAGTGCAGCATGAACAGTGCACGTGAACAGTAAACTTATTTTGGCCATAACTTGAGCTACAAAACTCCAAATGGAGTGAGTCAAAAAAATAAATTCAACTAGACAAAATAAGGAACAACTTTCATGTTTACCATTTCCTCAAATTCCCACTGTAAAAATAACAAATGTAACAGTAAAGATGAAGCACCAAATCTGAAAATTTTGTTCAATTAGCATTAAGCTTAGAAATGGTATTGGCAACCAATACCAACAAGTTTTAAATACAAAATGTGGTATGTTTGGGGTGTTAAAACCAATACACCTATTTTCTATCCAAAAGTCAACATTTTTATTGACCAATGAGGTGAATAGTGATACCAAAACCAAAAATTGGCAATTTTGCCAAAATGACCTAAACTTTGAGAAAGTGACCAAAACCAACAAGTTTTGAATACAAAATGTGGTATGTTGGGAGTACTAAAACCAATGTACCTATTGTTTATGCAAAAGTCAACATTTTAGTTGACTAATGAAATGAATAGTGACATGAAAACTTGAAATTCAAAAATTGTGAAACTTAAAAGTGCAAAATGCCCTAGTAGGCCTAATGTGATTGGTTTGGATAGGTTGGCATGCCAATAGGGTATTGTTTTAGCAGTACTGCGAAAGGCTTTATGCCTGTATTCACGGCTTTATGCCCGTATTCATGGCTTTATGCCCATATTCATGGCTTTTATGCCCGATTATGTGATATCATGGCTTTTTAGCCATACTGACTGCATACGTGGTTGACGTTCTGCGTCCCATGGTATGATGGCCCGAGGCACCGCGGTGTCCAGTGCCAACGACCCGTTATCGATCCGATCGTCGGTATAGGTTACTTGGGCATGGAAAAGTATAACTGTGATTGAACTGATTATTAAAGAAAATACGAAAATTAAGTATCAGGAATGATTACAAAAATACAAAGAAGCTCAATATCATGAAGAAAATAATTAACGAAATGCATGAAGAAGTTAATATCATGAAACATGATTAGCCTCGACTACACAATAAGTTAGTAATTATTCATTTCTTATGAACACAATAGCAAGGAAATTATTATTTTTATTTGCATATTGTATTTTCTTGTATTATTGGCACCACTAAGCTTTATGCTTAGCGCGTCACTTTTGCAATGCGTAGGTACTGAAGATTTGGACAGAGGGCCCAGTAGACCACAGATTGGGTAAGGCCGTTCACAGTTCTGCATAGTGTCCGTGTCACCTCAACTTCTGTAGTGCATTGCTAGGACACTAGGTGTCATTTTGGCATTCTGTAATAAATTTTGATTTTCTCATATGTAATGAAACTTATGTAATGTATTTTGATTTTCATGTAAATAATGCAAATTTGTGTTTGTAAATGGAAAAGTGAATATTGATCTGTGATGTTACATGACTATCAAATGAGATGAATGATTGAAAATTGAAATTGAGAAATGAATGGTTGACAAATGTTGAGATGATGATTATTGGAGTTTGAGAGTAATTGAATACGAATATATGAATATTGGAAGTGTTTTTCATAGGTTCCGAAGAACTGTTTTCTCCATTTTTAGCCGGTACTCCGCCGGATTTTCTTTAAAATTTTCGGAACCTTAAATAAATTATAATTTCGATAAATGGCTTAAATAAATTATATTTCACAAGTTATATTCAAAAGGAAGAATAAAAATGAATTAAGATAAAATAGAGTGCTCGACACACTGAGTGGCATAACTTGCTTGGCTACACTGTAGTCGGGTAAGGGGTGTCACATTGTTGGTGCAGTCGAACCTCAGCTTGATAGCTATTGGTAAGTGTTTTCCATCTGGGGATACAAAAACTGCTCCAATCCCATTACCAGACAAATTCACCGCTTCGTTGATATACATTTCCCATACGTCAGTTGGTTCTTTGTCATTGCTGCTGACTTCATTAACATACTCATCGGGGAATTCGAAATCCACAGCATCATAATCGTGGATCAGGTTTTCTGCCAGGATATCAGCAATCACGCTCCCTTTTACTGCCTTTCTGGTTATGTGGACAATGTCATATTGGGAAAGTATGACCTGCCATTTTGCTATTCTCCCTGGCATGAACGGGCTTTCAAATATATACTTGATTGGGTCCATTCTGGAGATGAGCCATGTTTTATGATTCAACATGTAATGCTTGAGTCGATTTGTCATCCAAGCTAATGCACAACAAGTTTTCTCTAGGAATGAGTATCTTGATTCGCAATCGTTGAATTTCTTACTCAAATAGTAAATGGCTCTTTCCTTTCACCCCATGTCATCGTGCTACCCCAGAACACAACCCATCGAGCTCTGCTGAACTGCCATGTATAGAATCAATAGCCTTCCCATCACTGGAGGAACCAATATCGATGGATTTGACAGGTACTATTTAATTTTTTCAAAAGCCTGTTGACAAACTTGATCCCACTGAGCGGTGTTATTCTTCTTGAGCAGTTTAAAAATGGGCTCAGCTTTAGCAGTGAGGTTGGAGATGAATATCGAGATGTAGTTCAGCTTTCCCAGGAAACTGCGCACCTCCCTTTCTGTCTTTGGGAATGGCATTTCTTGAATGGCTCGAACTTTGTCTGGATCCACTTCTATTCCCTTCTCACTTACCATGAATCCCAATAGCTTACCAGACCTTGCCCCAAACACACAATTGGTCAGGTTCAGCTTTAGTCGATACCTCCTGAGCCTTTTGAACACCTTTCTCAACATTTGTACGTGACTTTCTGCCCCTCTGGATTTGATAATCATATCATCCACATACACTTCTACTTCCTTATGCATCATATCATGGAATAATGTGACCATATCGCATTGGTAGGTAGCTCCGGCATTCTTTAACCCAAAGGGCATGACCCGATAGCAAAATACTCCTCACTGGGTGATAAAAGCAGTTTTGTTTTTATCCTCTTCATCCATGGGGATTTGGTTATACTCCGATGCCCTGTCGATACATGAACATCTTCTCAGCCTTGCAGCATTGTCTACCAGCACATCTATGTGTGGGAGAGGGAAATCATCCTTTAAGCTTGCCTTATTGAGATCCCTGTAATCAACACATACCCTTACTCTTCCATCATTCTTCATCACCGGGACGACGTTAGCTATCCACTGAGGGTATTTGACCACTTCCAGGAATCCAGCATCATATTGCTTTTTGACTTCATCCCTAACTTTGAGCAGCATGTCAGGGTTCATTCTTCTCAACTTCTGTTTCACCGGGATTGTCCCAGGAATCAGAGAGATTTTATGCGTTACTATCTGAGGATCCAATCCTGGCATGTCATCATAGCTCCACGAGAAAACATCAATGAATTCCTTGAGCAAACTGATCATACTCTCTAATTCCCCGTTATTCACGACCTTAAGTTCCTTCCTTATTTCCTCAGTCCCTAAATTTATGGTGTGCGTTTTATCCCCACAAGGAACCAGGGAAGGCTTATCTTTTTCGCATTGTTCTTCTACAGGCTCTTCTTCATAATCACTCGAACCAATGGCAGTTATGGGAGTTTCAAAGTTAACATAAGGAACTTCTAAGTCAACTGAATTATTAGGTGTGAATTGGTCAATGGTCCTGAAGAAATGAAAGTGGAGTATATTAAAAAAAAATGGATTTTAATGGCGAAAGGAAAAGAGAATTGGATACTAAATGTGCTATTAATTCATTAATACTTTTATCATAAAAAAGGGTCCATTTACAACATTTCACTTGTCACCATGGACAGAATGATCAAGTGTTGATAACAAAATGCACTTTACTCGAGATTAAGCACGGGGATATCTTCTGCTTCCTAATTATCAAGCTCTTGCCCCTCAGTGATTGGTGAAATTAGTGCCTCGGACAGGGAGTCTAGTTGTATGACATCGATGGATCGTTCTTCAAGAGATTCTTCACTTTCTTCTGGATTCTCGATGATCGGTTTGGTGAAAACGTCTGTGATTTTTGGGAAAACTTTCATTTTCCCGACTATTCTGTCAAACCTTTGATCCCAGAGCATATTCCTCATCCAGAATCTCCCATCCACGAGAGCATCTTCCTCATACCCCCAAGTCAAGTGGCGATCTTACGAATAGCGATGCAGTTCAACAATCCCTTATAATGCGATGCTCAATCCCTTGCCCTTCGCATAGTCGCTTTTCAACATCACCTTTGTAACCATTGCGACGGCTTCTTCATCCCTCGGGGTAGTTCCTTGTAACTCTAGTGCTTGGAAAGAACTTTCGAAGGATCTTTCGGTTGTTTCCACATAAGGAACCGATTGAGGCTTGGTGACTAGCATGGCTTCCTCCCCTTTCACTATGATGATTTTGCCGCCCATGATGTACTTATCCTCTGATGCAAAGTCGAAGGCACAACGTTTGCTAAATGGATTCAGTGTCTCCCTAACAACATAGTATATGCAGGCTCGATATCCATTACTTGGAAAGTGACGTTGAAAGTGCATGCCCCGATCTGAAGCGGCAAATCGATGTCTCCAAGTACCTCCCTCTCTGTACCGTCAAAGGCTCTTACCACCATGGCACTTTGGCGTATGTTTGATGGGTCAACAGGTAGTCTTGCCAAGGTGGCATTAGGCAAGACATTGAGGGCTGATCCATTGTCAATCAAGACTTTGGCAACTATGTACCCTTTACACTTGACTGTCACATGCAAAGCTTTGGTATGCTTCAAGCCAGCGGGGTCTATCTTATCTTCAGAGAAAGTGACAAAACTGGATGCCTGAATTTGCCCAACTATTTTCTCAAATTGCCCTGGTGTGATATCAGGGTTCACAAAGGCCTAGTCCAGAACTTTCTGCAAGGCGTGGCGATGCACTTCCAAGCTCAAAATTAGTGACAGCAAGGAAATCCGATTGGGGGTTTTTCTCAGTTGCTCGATGACATCATATTCACTCTGTTTTATTATTTGTAGCAGTAGTTCCTCCTCTTCTTTCTTTTCAACAGGTTCCCCTTTCTTAACCCTCACAGCCCTTTCCTCAGTAATTTCTTGTGGCTCTCCCATTTTTACTTTCCCTTTCTTCTTTATAGCCTCATCATTTCCGTAACATCTCCCACTCTGGGTAATAAATTCTATGTCCTGATCTTATGGGAGGGAGTTACTGGTTGTGATAGGTTTTGGGTTTGGTTAGGGAGAAGTACTATTGGAGGGTCCTGTGTAGGTCATTTTAAAATGCTCATGAGGAGTGAAGCATGGCTTAGAAAGGGTGATGGGTTGAGTACGGGTATGGTTAAGGGAAGGAATTGGAGTGCTGCTGGATGCACCTTGAGTAAACACTTGGAGGTTATAATTCCAAGGCACTGCATGGGTGTTGGTGACTAGGAGTTTAGGCGGGGTTCGGATAACCGTTATTGGTGGTGTTGGTGTGTTGGGAGCAGAAAAGACTAATCTTGGGTTGGGGGTAGAGTCATCTCTACCTAAACTGGCTGCATTCACTTCGCCCTCCATCCTCGACCTCCGCTGATATCTCAAAGTTTTGAGCGGCAACATTCTCTGAACTTTCTGCCTAAACTCCTCACAGTTGTGTAGCTCATGATCAACTACTCCTCCATGGTAGGGGCATCCTGTATCACTTTTCGACCGGGATGCCTAAGGGCAAAGGTATCCCTCTCTTACTGCCATTGCAAAAATCTCCTCGAAATGAGGGATTAGTTGATCTATCTCCAAAATCGACCTTTCATCCTCAGGTTCTATCATGTTCATGCCATTGCATGTACCATGATTAGGCAAAGGGTTTGAAGTGAAGTTGAGAAGAGAACAATTTCCTTCAATTTTTAACCACCATTTCTGATCAGGGCCTGTACTCTTCCCCAGAGAGCTCCACAGTTATCAGTTGAATGCCCCGCTGCCCCACCGTGATACTCACATTGGGCACTAGCATCATACCACCTATGATATGGTGGTTGAATTGGGTCAAGGGGGATAGGCACTATCTTATTTATACTGAGTAGGTATCGGTAGATTTCACTGAGTGGAAGGGGGAGAGGTGGATCAGGGTTGCTTTGAGGTCTTGGGTTGGTTTAGGGAGTAGGCAGTTTTAATTGATTAGGTTGAGCAGGCGGTCTGGGGTGGTAAGCAGCTTGTGGTGGATATTGTGGGCGAAGGTGAGGATAATTGGGAAAAGGGGGCGGAATGTTTGCTATTGTGACACCCCTTACTCGTCTACTGTATAGCCGAGCAAGATATGCCACATAGTGTATCGGAACACCATATTTTATCTTAATTATTTTTATCCTTCCTTAATTTATTTCTTCATGGTTATGAAGTGCAATTTGTGAAATTTGACTCATTTAAATCATTTATTGAAATTATAAATTCATTTGAGGTTTCGAAAATTTTATAGAAAATCCGGCAGAGTATTGGTTAAAATGGAGAAAACAGTTCTTCGAAACCTGTGAAAACACTTCCAATAATCATTCTATTCCACAACTCCCAATTATCACATCAATTTTCAACAATTTCTCATCAATTTCTCAAACTTTCTAATTACTCAATTCACATCATATTTATACTCAAATCATAAATAAATACTCAACTTTTATTTATGAACAACATTTATAGATAATTTCATTAATACATAATCACATAAGTTTCAATATACATGACAAAATAAAAGTTTAATTACAAAATTTATAAAAATACAAAACACAAAATACAAAATGTGGCCTAGCATCCTACCAATGCACTGTAGCTGAGAGGTGACACAGGACACTAGCAGATCTGACTCTCACCCCGACTGTGGTCTACTGGGATTGCGCTCCGTATCTCCAGTACCTACGCATGGCAAAAGGCAACGCGCTAAGCAATAATGCTTAGTGGTGCCAATAATAATAATAAAAAAAAACTAAAAGAAAATAAATATGCAGTGTGTATATTGATGTCTCATGCAAACAAATTTTTGGTAATTATTTGTAGTTTTATTTATTTGGTACTTGTTATATCCATTATTTCATTAAATTTATCAACTTCCATTTTTGGTTGCCCAAGTAACCTATACTGGATAACTGTACTGGATAAACAGGTAAACTGGCACTAGGTACCAAGTACCTCGGGCCGTCACACCATCGATCACATATGTATCTCGATTATTAATGAGCGGCTAGTAAGCTGTAATAATTATTAGGCATAAGGCTAAGTATCACCATAATATCAGAATGGCTAAAAGCCATAAAATCACAGAATGGTATAATGCCATGTGCAGTACTGCTAACTGAACCCTATTGGCATGCCAACCTATCCAAACCAATCTTACTAGGTGTACTAGGGCACATTACAAAGTTATTGATTAAATTTTTATGCTTTACATGTAAGGTTACTATTTATTTTACTATTTAAGTCAAATTATTGACTTTCCAATGCACAATAGCTACATGAGTCCTAATCACATGAATTTACCACATTTTGGTTTCCAAAAGTGTTGGCATTAGTTGCCAATCCATACTCCTAACCGATGTAGAATAAATCAAAATTTCAGTTTTGTTGGGTGCTAGAGTTCACTGTTCGATTAGGCCATTCTACAGTGAGAATCTGGCCAATTGCTCTGAATCAAAGTTGTTCTTTATTGTGTCTAGTTACATTTCATTTTTTGAATAACCCTATTTGGAGTTTTCTAGCTCAAGTTATGGCCTAAATACCATAACTGGCCGGATTGTAATTTTCCGAATTTCTGGCAGAATAAATTCTGCAGTTTTTATACACTGACTGCAGGTGGGTTTTTGGTCATGTTATGGTCAAAATTTGGGTTTGTTTTCTTCATGAAAGTTGTAGGGCTATGTCTCAGCTTTCTATCGATATAAAATTTAGGTCAATTAGACCTTTCTACACTGAGTTATGACCAAATGAATGAACATTGTTCATTTGGTCATTTTGCCCAGCAGAATGTAAGTTACCCCAATTTGGTCAATTCTTAGGGCATCCTAAGTTTGCTTTCTAGACAGGGTTCCTTCATCAAAGTTGTGTCATTATGTGTCTAATTTCATGTTCAATTGGCCTTGCACCAATTGAAACTACACAACCTAAGTTATTATTGCCCAAACATGCTGGACTCAGATCCAGACCTGCCAGGCACTCAAGGCAGCACACCCAACCTCAATTCCCATGGTACAAATCACTTCATTTCCTAATCAAACATAGAAAAATGGTCATTAATTGACCATTAGAACTTCAATTTACCATCAATATGGCCAAACCCTAATAAAGCTCAAAACCCTAATTTCCAATACTTCACCTCTCACATAACTCATACAATCTTCAATTATGGCTTAAGTAAACATTACAATTGCTGCTACTAGACAAAGTTTAATCAAAAGAAATCATCAAGATTATCAATTTCCCTTGCTGGCCAAAATTTGGGTCTCACCATTCATGCATAAATTTCAGTCTTTCTCATGAATTTTATACTTAATAACCCTTAATTTTAAGAATAAAGAAGAAAGGAAAGGAGAGATGAGTACTAACCTTGCTTAGGAGAGTCCAAGCTGCCCTAACCTCAAGTTTCTATCTTCTTTCTACTCTTAAATTCTTAATCAAGTTAAATAAGCAAGATTTAATGTTGAGGCTTAGGGTTTATATGGTGAGATAAGGAAGAAAAGCAAGCTTGAAATGGGTGAAAATGGTGGATGACTATGGAGGTTGGGAATCGGCCAAAAAGATGGAAAAGGTGGCTGATAGCTTTTTTTTTTTCTTTGTCATTTTAACCTCCTTTTTATCATTTTTAATAATATTTAGGCATGCTTGTTTCAATTTAATTGGTGGACAAATTTTTAATGACATCATGTAATGTCAAAATTCAATTTTTTATCAAATTTCTTTTCTTTTCTTTTCTACTCATTTTTAATTCAATTTTTAGTAATATTTATTCACATTTTATGTCATAATAATTATTTATTTAACTGGACAAGTCAACCAAAAATCATCTCTGAAGACGAAATGACCAAAATGCCCTCCGTTTGGCTTATTGAGCCAAAATCGTCTGTACCGATCAAAAAGTTTTTCTAAGCCTTTTCTTGGCATTCTAATGTCATAGAAACCTCAATGACTCTTCTCTAGAGTCTCAAATTTTATTTTATGAATTTTCTCCCGGGTTTAGGGCTCCTAGCTGCGAAGACCACAATTTCTCACTAGGTTACCCATCGCTAGGGCACCGACTCATTTAACTTGGTTGTATTTTATTTCAAAAATTTTTCCTAAATTTTTTTTACTAATATTTGAGTTAATTATGGCTCCTCACTTTAGTTTAAATGTTTTTCCAGACGTTCTAGTATGCAGGCAGACATCGTCACCGGAGCAGTGAGAATGTACGAAATTGCTACAGTGAGGGTGTTCTGACTATTGTTTGGCCTTAAGCTAGAGGTATGGCCAAAAGTTATTTTGAGGAATGGTGGTTGAGCACATGCAGTGATAGAGTGTACATCACCTTCCTTTTCTTTCCAAAAGCGCAGTTTTCTTTGCAGAGTTCTCAGTCAACTCCTGCAACCTTCCTAACCTGAGGTTAGCTTCGATTCTTTTGCCGGCTTGGATAATGTCAGAAAAGCTATTGGATGTTTTTCCGATCATTAAATTGAAGTATGGGGCCTTCAAGGTTTCAATGAAGAGAGAGCAAAGCTCATTGTCAGTAACTGGAGGATATACCTCAGCTGCCTTCTCTCTCCATCTCTAGGCATACTCCTTAAAGCTTTCCCTTTCCCTCTGTACCAGGTTTTGGAGGTCTCTCCTTGTAGGGGCAACATCACAATTGAACTTGTATTGCTTCAGGAAAGCATCAGCCAAATCTTTTCAGGAGCGTAGTTTGCTCTTATCTAGTTGTATGCACCATCGCAAGGCTGCCCCGGAGAGGCTTTTATGAAAGAAGTGGACCAGAAGTCTGTCATTTTTTGTGAGGGCAGACATCTTGGCTATGTAAGTGTCCAGGTGGATGCGGGGGTTTGAATTTCCGGTATACTTGTCAAAGTCTGGAACCTTAAACTTAGGTGGTACCACTACATCCGATACCAGTCTCAATGAAGATACATCGACTTAGCCATACATGTTCAGACCCTCTATAGCTCTTAATCTTTCCTCTAGAGTAGATAACTTCTCATTTTCTCTTGCTCTACTTTCTCCTCCTACTGCATGAGCTATTCCCCTAGTTGGGAAATAAGTTGCAGGGTGAATTGGAGGGATTGCTATAGGAGGGTGTAATTCAACATTTGAGATAGCTGGATAATAAGAAAAGGGTAAGTCATTATTTGGGAGTGTTGGGTTAACAGTGATCGTCGGGATCAAGAAGAGGAGGCTGGAAGGTGAAAGAGGTTGAAGCTTGATGAGAATCAACCGTTGTTGGGAGTGGGAGAGGTAGTGGTAAGTTTGATTCTGGTGTAGGTCGGATGGTTTCTCTATTTTGGGACATCTCCTTCATCAATTTCATTAGCTTTGAGACTTGGTCTCTCAATTTTGAAATTTGTCCCTGTAGGTTCTGTACTTATTCCTAGTCTTCTATTATCTTCTTCGCTCGAGACCTTGTTAAGTACACTCTTTTTGAATGAACTGCTTGCTGGGTCAGGTTTGCTTTGTTTGGAGCAATGTTGATTTCCTGTGGGAAAATTGTTAAATTAGTTTTAAATTCTATTAGAGTTAAAGATCCTAACTAGACAAAGGATACGGTGGCAGATAGCCAAGATGGAGTGTGCAGAAGGCGAATTATGTCAACTTTATCATGGCATCGCTCGACAGTCCAACAGTGAATGATAGGATCGTATGCGTGTCTATTATACTTGTCCATATGACGCATTCGCCTTTTCGCATAACCCTAACGAGGATAGTTCCCACGGGAGTTACACTATTCATTCATATTTTGCTAAACATGGTTCAAAACAATTCATTAATCAAACAGTTCATACATAACATTTTTGCTATTGTCTAGGTTCAGGAAGACTCTTTAAAATACAATGACATCTTTTGAGGTACTCATAGAGTCTTTCTTCTTGTCTGGCAGGATTGAATGTCTTTAAGGC
Organism: Hevea brasiliensis; assembly: GCF_030052815.1. NCBI lineage: Eukaryota > Viridiplantae > Streptophyta > Magnoliopsida > Malpighiales > Euphorbiaceae > Hevea > Hevea brasiliensis. The sequence goes on from NC_079505.1 coordinate 30,593,217, forward strand.
GTACTCAGATTCTGGAAGGAGCTCTTATTTCCCTTGTGCTATCATTCTTTCTAACTGGTCAACATTTTCTCTCAGCTCTTGATGAAGGGTTGCTTGCTTCTCTTTTTCTTTCCTTTCTTTAGCACATTCTTTCAAAATGTCATTGATAAGTTGTGCCTGCTCCTTCAATTCAAGCTTCTTCTTTTTGCCTTCCTATTTATATTCTTCCATGAGTATTTCCTGATATTCCGGTTTCTCTTGCAATTTGCCATTTTGAATTCCTGCCTCTCTTACTGCACCTTGAAGCGAGGTCTTTTCTTTCTCCCACCGTGTTTCTTGTTCCTCAAATTCTGCTTTTTCTACCATCACTTCTTCCTTAAGCCTTTTTACCTCATTTTTTAGGATTTGCTGTCGGTCTTCTAACTGTTAGTAATATGCCATAGAGCATATCATTTAGTATGTATCTTGTACATGTTTTATTAATAAAAGGCATTTCCACTTTTCCATTTACATAATATATTTATGTGTAATAGAAAAGGTCCATTAATATTTTGTTAAAAATTCTATTCTTAAGTTGTTAAGAATATGAGTGACAGTATTTCTAGTACAAAGTATCATAAATAGGTTCACAATCCAGGATACTTCATAATAAGGACATGACTTATCCAGAAAGATTGTATTCATGTTTGTTTCCAAGTTATTTATATGAGATATAAATAAGATGGAATGGTGAGTCTCATGCCATATGACAAACATGATAGGCACTTATAAATGATAAGTAGGCCGAACCAGTGACACTTATTACAAGCACATGGAGTTTACTCTTATCAATCCATTATCTTAAATCATATCAGTGCATATAATCTTTAGACCTGAGATAGCATAGTTATCTTGTATATAGGTGGTTTGAGTTTGATACTACTTTCATACTTGTACTGTGTATGGGTATATGGGCATGTGTTGGCTCCTACTAGTTATATATGGAGGTAGGTGTTGATCAAGATGGAATCTATTCCTTTAAGTAAATAGAGATAAAATCCTATGTTCATTTAATTATTCTTGATGTTTCAAGTTCCTGGCCAAGACAGATAGATTTAATCAGAAAAGGGTTTCTGATGAGAAAATCTTTTAATCAAGAACTGGAATTAAAAGAGAACATAATATTCATAGCAAATGGAGTTTGACATAAACCATGACTCCAGCTTGAGTTAGGATTTTGTAACAGAGAGATTCTAGTGCATGGTAACATATGATTATAGATTCATTTAAGGTAAACCTTATTACTAATTGGGTGGCCATGGCATGCTATGCTAGGTGTTAACCATGGTCTATGAGGTGCATAAAATGATTTAGAGAAATCATTTATGGTAAGAAAGAGTTCTGATGATATTAAGAGTTGATATCATGTCTCATTGCCAATTAGTGATGAGCCTAGTAAGTCACACACATACACAAATTATCACCTAATTAAATATGATTTAATTAATTAATTAAAGAGTTTAATTGATTAATTAAATATGTTTGGTTTGCAATTAGATTGCAAAGTCCCTAGCATGACTTGAAACCAAATCTAGGTTATTGGATGTATAGTATAAGTTAAATTTATATTTAAAGTGTTTAAATATGAATTTAATTAATGAGAATTAATTAATAGAGATTAATTAATTAATTTATATTTGATATAAATTGATTAGATAAAGAGAAATAATTGTTTTGGGTTGAGAACTCAAAATTAAGACACAGGGGCATTTTGGTCATTTCGCAAGGTGACATGTGGCACCATGAGATGGTGACACACGGCATTACACATAAGCTTGCCAAATGTCTTTTAATCATGTAAGATGATTAAAATCAAGATTAAATATAGTTTTGACACTTGGCACAATGTGATTGGGTCAATTAAACCTAGAACTAATCAAAGGGTGACATGTGGCAAGGGTTTAATGTGTTGACCTAGCTATTTAAGTGTTGTTATGAAAAAAAATAAAACACAAGCTGCTGCCTTTCATTGTGTGCCACCACCCTTGAGACTCCCTTCTCTTCATCTTTTTCATCTCTCATCAATTCAAAGAGATTAGCCATCAATCTCTTGAATTAAAAATACTAGAAATTGTTTCTAGTGTCCTGTTTACATCTTTAATCTCTTAAAAGGCAGAACTTGATTTTCTAAATAATAGAAAAAGCTTTAGAAGCTGTTCAAGGGCTGCCATAGGTGTTCTTGGTGTGGACAAGCTAGAGGGACAATATCTGGTGTCCTGAAGACGAATCTCAAAGGCGCAAATACACTGCAGTGCATTAAGAGGTTAGTGTGTTTGTTCTTGATTTAATCTAGGGTTCTAAAATTAATCTGATTAATTTTAAAATCTTAAATGGCAAATACAGATCCAAAAACATATTAAAAGAGTTTTAATATGTTGTTTATCATTGAAATCAAATAGATAAAAATAAATCTTGCATGATGCATGTGACCCTAGGTGAAAATTTTTGAATTCAATGGTATAAACTTGTGTTTTTCACACTTCCGCTCCTTCAATTGGTATCAGAGCCACTATATTTGCTATTTAGATTGTTGATTATGTGATTTAATTGTGTTTTTTTATCATGAGATGATTTATCCATTGCTGGTTTCAATGGATGTGTGGCGGCATGCTTGAAGAACACCATCTTTGGTGCGCCAATTTTGGCTTCCATGGGTGGCTCAAGGTTTGGCTTTTTAATTTTTAATTGTTGTATGATCTAAAAGCTCATACTATGTTTAATTAAATTGTTTAATTAGAATTTTAATCACACAATTAAATTTTAATTCAAATCAAAATTTTAAAAATTATTTGAATGTGATTCAAATATGAATTTTAAAAGTGGTTTGAATGTGATTCAAATATGAATTTTTAAAGTTGTTTGAATGATATTGAAATCTGATTTTTTAAAGTTGTTTGAATAATATTCAGATTTGAATTTTTAAAAATTGTTTGAATGTGATTCAAATCTGATTTTTTAAAAATTGTTCAAATGTGATTCAAATCTGAATTTTTAAGGTTGTTTGAATGTGATTCAAATTTGAATTTTAAATTTGTTTGAATGAGATTCAAATCTAAATTTTTTAAATTTATTTGAATCATATTCAAATATGGATTTTTAAGTTGAATATGAGATATTCAATTTAATTTAAGTATGTATGTTTTATTTAATTGTTAAATAGTGATATGCATGATGGATGATCATGGACTATAAAAGACCAATGTGATTGGATTTATTTCTTTTATGTTTCTTTGGGATTGTAAATTAATTAATTTATTTTAATTTATTTTGGGCATGTATTATTAAGGTTGTAATAATTTTGGGTTGTAATTTCATTTATTTAGTTCTTGTAAATTCGCCTTGGTATGCCAAGGATTACTATGTAATATTGGATTGCAAGAAGATCAAGGAGGTCAAGAGCATTGGTGGGACCAGTGGGAGGAATTCAATATCAAGTGTTGATTATGTACTCCTTCAGCAACTTTTGTAAAATGAATGAATGAAATGCACCTAGGAATGCCCTAATTTAATTCTTGGCGGCTCAGAATTGAATCCCATAGAAAGTCCATGATCATACCATATTTACTATTTATCCATGAATGCATGAGATGTATGGGAATGTATACAATTATATGATATATGCATGTTAAATGGATAATGTACAAAGTGAGACCTTAATAGTAATTAGGATCACCATAAAATCTTCCAAACAAATGATTAAGTTGGAAATGCTATAATTAAAGTAATTATAACATGGGCCCTCCATTGGAGCAATTATTTTAAGAAATTTTAAATAGTTATATAAGATGCAATTAATTTAAGAGATTTTCTTAAGAATAATTGTTAAGCATGAGATGTTGTAAATATGTAATGGTTTGGTGGCCAATATTGGATGTACCTGAGGACATTAAAATTATTTGCATAATTACTGGCTCAATGGGATCAACTTAACTAATGCAAGATAAGTCAATAATGGATGTACCTGAGATTTTGAGCATTAGGGGCTAGGTAAAGGATTGAACCTCACATGAGATGTGATGGGCAAGGAGTTGCTCACTTATAGTTTATTGTAATTCCAATAATGGATGTACTTGAGGATGATCAATAGAATTATAAGAATTCAATCACCCACTAGAAATCCATCCAACTAGGATTTCCGTTTTCTACTTTGGAAGTGTAGGATTCACTAAGTTAGTGGGAGGACCAGTTTGATTAAAAGACCATAATTATTTTGGTTAATTACATGATACATTTACTAATTAATCTGGTTATTTTCTGCAATTAATTTTCTGATAATAATGAGCACAGAACAACCACCACCATCTAATATCCTTGCAAGCATACTTGATCACAATAGGTTGACAGGACCTAATCTCTCTGATTGGCTAAGAAATTTGAAAGTTGCCCTGAATCTTGATCATATAGGATATGTTCTAGATTCAAATGTTCCTAGTCCCTTACCTCCAGAGGCCACTCAAGAGGAACATGAAACTTTGGACAAGTGGAAGGAGCATGATATGAGAGCTAAATGTTACATGCTAGCTTCCATGAGTAATGAGTTACAGAAGTAGCATGAGAACATGCAGAGTGCGAGTGAGATCCTCCTTCACCTACAAGAGTTGTATGGTGAGCACAGTCGGAATGCTAGGTATGAGATATCTAGGCAGCTATTCCGCATGAGGATGTTTGAGGGACAGAATGTTGGGGATCATGTCCACAAGATGATTCGGCTGATTGAGCAGTTGGAACATCTTGATTTCAACATGGATTTCCAACTACAGACGGATTTGATCCTTCAGTACCTTCCTGAGTCTTTTGGGAATTTTGTGACAAATTTCCATATGACTAAACAGGAATGCACCTTAGCTGGTTTACTCAACATGTTGGTTATTGCCCAAAAGAATATGCCGGGCAATAAAGGAAAAGAGGTAGCTTTGATTACATCTTCTTCAGCTGGAAAGTCCAATAAGAAGAAGGGCAATAAGAAAAAGAAACATCAGATTCCTAGTCCTTCTAAGAAAATAGCTAAACAGAAAGGGAAGACTAAAGCTGATGGAGGCAAAGGAAAGTGTTTCCACTGCCAGAAGGATGGGCACTGGAAAAGGAACTACCCAGAGTATCTTACTTCTCTGAAGGACAAGAAGGATAAACCTTCGGAAGGTATGTCCATATCTTGTTATTTAGATTCTTATGATACTCAAGTTCATCTATAGCTTGGATTTTAGATACTGGTGCCAGTTTTCACATTTCTAATGATATGCAGGAACTAGCAAATAGTAGCAGCTTGCGTTCTCAAGATGTTAGAGTCCGGATTGGCAATGGTTCAACTATTGAAGCTTTAACCATAGGATATAAATCTTTTTACATGTTTGGACATATTTTGTGTTTAGATAATATTTTATATGTACCTGATGCTTTTAAGAACATCATTTCTATATCTAGTTTAACTAGAAATGGCTATGAATTTCAGTTCACAGATGATGTTTGCAATATTTATTTTGGAAATAAATATGTTGGTTTAGGTTACATGAATGATGGTCTTTATTATTTCGATAATAATGACAAACACAAAATGAATGCAAGTGATCTAAATGAATGCAATGCCATGGTGAAAACCAACTCAAGTTCAAAATATATTTGGCTCTTAAGGTTATGTCATGTTGCAGAAGATAGGATTGCAAAATTGGAGAAAATGGGGATTCTATCCTCATTAGGCTCCAAGCCTACTCCAACTTGTGAATCTTGCCTTCAAGGCAAAATGACTAGATCACCCTTTGTTGGACAAGGGCTAAGTACTGAAAATATTTTGGAGCTAATACATAGTGATGTATGTGGTCCATTTAAAGAAATGGCTATAGGCGGTTTTCATTACTTTATTACCTTTACTAATGATAAATCAAGGTTTGGGTATTTGTATTTGATGAAATACAAACATGAATCCTTTGAAAAGTTCAAAAATTTAAATCAAGTAGAAAATCAAACAGAAAGAGTATTAAAGCTCTTGATCGGATCGTGGAGGTGAATATTTGAGTATTGAATTTGATGAATACTTGAGAGAGCACGACATTGTTTCCCAGCTGACTCCATCAGGAACGCCACAGCTGAATTGTATATCTGAAAGGAGAAATCATACCGTATTAGATATGGTATGTAGTATAATGAGCTTTACTGATATGCCAATCTCCTTTTGGGGATTTGCATTAGAATAAGCTTTGTATATTCTGAATCGGATTTCATCAAAATCAATTTCTTCCACACCTTATGAGATATGGCATGGAAGAAAACCAAGTCTTAAGCATATTAAGATTTGGGCTTGTCCAGCTTATATAAAAAAGCTAAACACTGATAAATTGGAAACCAGTTAGAAAGGGTCGATTTGTTGGATATCCAAAAGATAGTTTTGGATATTATTTTTATTTGCCTACATCACAAAAGGTTGTGGTGAGTAGAGATGCTACATTTCTTGAACAATAGTTTGTTCAAGAAGGAGGCAAAGGAAGGCAAATAGAGTTAGAATTGGACAATTCTGACCAACCAACAGATCAGATGAATATAGATCCATCTAGTCAACCTACACCCATTGATGAAACATCTATAACTATTCCTCGTAGAACAACCAGGGTATCTCACCCACCAGTGAGATATGGTTTCCTTCATGAAGAAGAATAAGAGTTGTCTACTCATGAAGAAGTAGATCATGGAGATGATCCACTTACCTATGAAGAAGCTATATCAGATGTAGACTCTTCAAAATGGATTGATGCTATGAAATCCAAGCGATTACATGTATAAGAATCAAGTTTGGGATCTTGTTGACCCACCTGAAGGTATTGTACCTATAGGGAACAAATGGGTTTTCAAGAAGAAAATTGGTTCTAATGAAAAGGTAGAGACCTATAAGGCAAGGCTAGTAGCGAAAGGGTTTCGCCAAAGGCAAGGAATCAACTATGAGGAGACTTTCTCGCCTATTGCCATGCTTAAATCAATTAGAATTCTATTAGTAATAGCTGCATACTATGATTATGAGATTTGGCAGATGGATATCAAAACAGCTTTTCTCAATGGATACATTGAAGAAAATATTTTCATGGAACAACCTAGGAGTTTTGAATCCCAAGATGGTTCCAAGGTATGCAAGTTAAAGCAATCCATTTATGGGTTGAAGCAAGCTTCAAGGAGTTGGAACATCCATTTTGATGAAGCCATTAAATCATTTGGTTTTATCAAAAATGAGGATGAGCCATGTGTATATAAGAAGGTTAGTGATAGTGCTATCACTTTCCTTGTCTTATATGTGGATGATATACTGTTGATGGATAATGACACAAGTATGTTGACAACTATAAAGGTATGATTGTCAAATACATTCTCCATGAAAGACTTAGGGGAGGCAACCTATATTCTTGGGATTCGCATCTATAGAGATAGAGCAAAAAGAATAATTAGTTTATCCCAAAGTTTATACTTGGAAAAGGTATTAAAGAGGTTTAACATGCTTGATTCCAAGAGAGGATTGTTACCAGTGAGACATGGTATCCATCTTTCTAAAGAGATATCTCCAAAGACACCTGAAGAAAGAGATAAAATGGCCAGAATTCCATATGCTTCAGCTATGGGAAGTTTTATGTATGCAATGTTTGTGTACTAGGCCGGATATCGCATATGTTGTTAGTTTGACTAGCAGGTATCAATCCAATCCAGGTTTGGAACACTGGATAGCTGTCAAGAATGTCCTTAAATACTTGAGAAGAATTAAGGATTTGTTCTTGATCTATGGAGGTGAAGACTTGCAATTGGATGGTTATACTGATTCTGATTTCCAATCAGATATCGATGATAGAAAGTCTACCTCTAGGTATGTGTTCATTTGTAATGGAGGTACAGTCAGTTGGAAGAGTTCCAAACAAAGCACGACTGCAGATTTCACTACAGAAATTTGAGTATATTCTTTGCATCGAGATCTTTGCAAAGGAAGCTATTTGGATAAAGAAGTTTGTTATAGAACTTGCAGTAGTTCCTTCCATTGAGTCAGCAGTTCCACTACAATGTGACAACAATGGAGCAGTCATACAGGCTAAGGAACCAAGGTCTCACCAGATATCCAAACACATAGAAAGGCGCTACCATATTATTAGAGAAATAGTTGGGCGAGGCGATGTAGCCATGCAGAAAATAGCATCAGCTAATCCATTCACTAAGCCTATGTCACCGACTCAGCTAGACCGACATCTTGAGAAGATTGGTCTAAGATATTGTAATGAATGGCTCTAGTGCTAGTGGGAGATTGTTAGTAGTATGCCCTAGAGCATATCATTTAGTATGTATCTTGTACATGTTTTATTAATAAAAGGCATTTCCACTGTTCCGTTTACATAATATATTTATGTGTAAGAGAAAAGGTCCATTAATATTTTGTTAGAAATTCTATTCTTAAGTTGTTAAGAATATGAGTGACAGTATTTCTAGTACAAAGTATCATAAATAGGTTCACAATCGAGGATACTTCATAATAAGGACATGACTTATCCAGAAAGATTGTATTCATGTTTGTTTCCAAGTTATTTATATGAGATATAAATAAGATGGAATGGTGAGTCTCATGCCATATGACAAACATGATAGGCACTTACAAATGATAAGTAGGCCGAACTAGTGACACTTATGACAAGCACATGGAGTTTTCTCTTCTCAATGCATTGTCATAAATCATATCAGTGCATATAATCTTTAGACCTGAGATAGCACATTTATCTTATATATAGGTGGTTTGAGTTTGATACTACTTTCATACTTGTACTGTGTATGGGTATATGGGCATGTGTTGGCTCCTACTAGTTATATATAGAGGTAGGTGTTGATCAAGATGGAATCTGTTCCTCTAAGTAAATAGAGATAAAATCCTATGTTCATTTAATTGTTCTTGATGTTTCAAGTTCCTGGCCAAGATAGATAGATTTAATTAGAAAAGGGTTCTAATGAGAAAATCTTTTAATTAAGAACTGGAATTAAAAGAGAATATAATATTCATAGCAAATGGAGTTTGATATAAACCATGACTCCAGCTTGAGTTGGGATTTTGTAACAGAAAGATTCTAGTGCATGGTAACATATGATTATAGGTTCATTTAAGGTAAACCTTATTACTAATTGGGTGGCCATGGCATACTATGCTAGGTGTTAACCATGGTCTATGGGTACATAAAATGATTTAGAGAAATCATTTATGGTAAGAAAGAGTTCTGATGATATTAAGAGTTGATATCATGTCTCATTGCCAATTAGTGATGAGCCTAGTAAGTCACACACATACACAAGTTATCACCTAATTAAATATGATTTATTTAATTAATTAAAGAGTTTAATTGATTAATTAAATATGTTTGGTTTGCAATTAGATTGCAAAGTCCCTAGCATGACTTGAAACCAAATCTAGGTTATTGGATGTATAGTATAAGTTAAATTTATATTTAAAGGGTTTAAATATGAATTTAATTAATGAGAATTAATTAATAGAGATTAATTAATTAATTTATATTTGATATAAATTGATTAGATGAAGAGAAATAATTGTTTTGGGTTGAGAACTCAAAATTAAGACACAGGGGCATTTTGGTCATTTCGCAGGGTGACATGTGGCCATGAGATGGTGACACATGGCATTACACTTAAGCTTGCCAAATGTCTTTTAATCATATAAGATGATTAAAATCAAGATTAAATATAGGTTTGACACTTGGCACAATGTGATTGGGTCAATTAAACCTAGAACCAATCAAAGGGTGACATGTGGCAAGGGTTTAATGTGATGACCTAGCTATTTAAGTATTGTTATGAAAAAAAAAAATAAAACACAAGCTACTGCCTTTCATTGTGTGCCACCACCCTTGAGACTCCCTTCCCTTCATCTTCTTCTTCTCTCATCAATTCAAAGAGATTAGCGATCAATCTCTTGAATTAAAAATACTAGAAATTATTTCTAGTGTCCTGTTTACATCTTTAATCTCTTAAAAGGCAGAACTTGATTTTCTAAATAGTAGAAAAAGCTTTAAAAGCTGTTCAAAGGCTGCCATATGTGTTCTTGGTGTAACATCCTCATTTTCATAGTCCGTACATTCTACTGTTCCGACCACTAATGTCTGCCTCAGAGAAGTCGGAATGTCTGGAACTACACTTTGGTCATAATGTACAGACATATAATGATGAAATAAAAAAGAAGAAAATGCAAGAAAAATCAAAGACAAATGAAAGAGAGAAAATGAAGCTAAGTTAAATGAGCCGACACTGCAGCGATGGGTGACCGCACTGGGAAGGCTGTTGCCGACCCCAGGACCGCGGAGAACCCTCAGAATTTAATTCCGGGACGTGAGTAAAGGTCTATTGAAATATAATTGACACTAGAATTATTAAAGAAAAATTAATAAATTAGTACAAAGAAAAATGAAAAATCGAGAAATAGACAAAAATTGGTGTTACCGAAAAATTAGGAATATAACCCGAAGTGGGGCATTTTGGTCATTTGACACCTAGAGTTTCCTTTTGACCTCAATGTCCATTAAAAATAAATGATATTAGACTTTAGAAATTTCATGAAAAAGTAAATTTTGATACAATATGTAAATAGTAAAAGAATGGAGCCAAATGAGCAAATAAGGAAACTTTAACTAATTAAACATTAAAATCCAAGTTAGTGCTCCACTAACTCTTAATTTGGGACACTTAAATATTCCTTTGGGACAGCAGAACCATCATCTTCCACTTTGAGAATTAACCAGCCAAGAGAAATGGAGTTCACCATGGAAATCACCATGGATGCCCCACATGCAACCTCCATGGGTGCATGATCAAGCCACCATTTCTACTTAGTTCCTTCATTAAAGCTTGCACACACACCTTGGGCAGTATGTTGGAAGCAAAAAGAAGAGGATTTGATGAAGTTTTGGTGAAGCTCAAAAAAGGTTAGTGCTAGTTTTTCATCCCTTGCTTCATCAAAGTTTGTATTAAGGTTGAGATGAGTTGGATGGTGAAGAAATTTGAAGAATTCGATGAGTTATTGATATATTCAATTTTGGGCAGCCATGAAAGTTTATTATAGTTGAGTTTTTCTTACCTCAAATGGATAGAAACTAAGGTTGAATAACTTAAATGGAGGAAGTAGCAAGTTAAAATCTAAGTATGTGCATGTAGTGCTTGAATTAAGGGTGTGCAATGGATCCTTAATGCTTTGGGCAAACTGCCATGTTTGGTAGCCTCTTAAACCATGAATTTGTGTGTGAACATATAGTTATTAATGAAATATGCAAATGTTAAATTGTGGGCAGCAAGTGTAAGTGATATTGAAGTATGATTATGTTGAAGTGTATGTGTAATATTGACATTGAGATGTGTTAAATTTTGGTGGAAGTGAATGTTGAACTTAATGGTGAATTGTGTGCATTGAGCACTTGAATATTCTACCCAAAATTGTTGCTGGAATTGTGTACCATATATATATGGAAGTGTCATTGATTGAATATTGAAGTAATGAGGAGGAGAAGGAATATCAAATTGGAAGTGTATGTGTTTTGTGCAGGTTGTGTATTGATGGCAGTATCTAAATTAGGTCATAAGTGCCAAACTGTAAACCCATTGGTATGAGGTCAATGGGAGGTGAAACTAGACACAAAATAGGCCAACTTTCATGTAGAAATGTTGCTAAAATTCTGCCTAGAAACTGACCTTAAAAATGACCAAATCCGGAATAGCAACCTTGCAACCCAGATTTTTGACCATATGAACAGTAGTCCTTGGGATGACCATAACTCACTCCAAACAGGACCAATTGACCTGAAATTTCTACCATGGTTAGTTTAGACATAGATCTACAATTCTTATGGAGACACCAAAACCAAAAATGGCCAGAACCAAGTCAAATAGCTTGCACAAATTCAGGTACCAGAACTGCCAGAACTAAAACTGACCAAATTTTGCACTAAAGGTGCAATCTGTCTAGCTTTAGTAAATTGACCATATCTTGGTCTATACAACTTAGAATGACCTGAAATTTTGCCCCGAGTTCAATAAGACATAGAGCTACAATTCTTATGAAGACACCAAAACCCAGTTAATCCCTTAGTTTCCAAAGGACAGATGTGGCTGAGGATCCAAAGGTGTAGCAATTGGGAACAGCACTTGATGGTTCCTTTACACTGTCGTTGACAATAGGTCAGAGTCAAAAATGTCTCTGCAAGGATTGCAGGTATTAAGTTGACATTTTGCTTCTCTACTACCCAAAACATTTTTGTGACGCTGTGAGTTATAACTCTTAAAGGCCCGGGAAATAAGATCAGGCCGTAAATTTCCAAAGATAGGGTCAACGAAGCCTGTTTCCATTGCTTGCTCTGAATATGTAGATCCAAATGCTTTTTGATGTAAGTCCAATACCACCCATGTGTTCTTCCCTTGACTGTTTCTTTTGCCTTTGCTTCCTCTGCAGAAATTCCAAGTATATGCGTGAACCGTTTCCAGGTCTGCCTATGCTCGAGGTGTAGGTAGATCCGATTTTGCGCCACATAAGTGATTTCTAGCAGTGCCTGATATTCTTCTATAGTGGGAGTTGTATCAATATCATTGAAGGAGAATACCCCATACTTAGGATTCCAAGTTGACAGCATGGCCTTTAACGCAGGAACTTGTACTCTGACCCGTATCAAAGTTGCAATCCTCCGATACTTTCCTTCAAACTTTACTTTGACATGATCGGAAAGTGATTTCTAACTGCTAGATAAATCCTCAAGGCTGGTCATTCTAACCTCAACTTTGCTTTGATCCAATGGAGGTAAGGGGCCAATGTCCGCCCTTATGTCATCAATCTGTAAGGACTTTGAACTATGAAGCGGTTTGGACCATTATCTAGCATTCTATTCCTGCCTTGGAACTCTTTCAGTTGACTAACTTGAGGATGCCATATTAAAGTTTCCATTTATCCTCTACAGACCAATTTATAATGCCTACAGAGAAAATACGTTAGGGGAATAAATTCAGATAATTTTGAATTATAATGTATGGCGTGGCAATATCTATACACCTATCAAAGTAGGAAGGGGTTTAGATCATCTTAACATTATGATTCAAAATTACCCTCATATTATTTAAAAATTTAAAAATACAAACAAAGTAAAGGTGAAAGCAAGTGCGTCCCTTTTGTCCTAATGTTAGTAGTATGCCCTAGAGCATATCATTTAGTATGTATCTTGTACATATTTTTATTAATAAAAGGCATTTCCACTTTTCCGTTTACATAATATATTTATATGTAATAGAAAAGGTCCATTGATATTTTGTTAGAAATATTATTCTTAAGTTATTAAGAATATGAGTGACAATATTTCTAGCAGTATCATAAATAGATTCACAATCGAGGATACTTCATAATAAGGACATGACTTATCCAGAAAGATTGTATTCATGTTTGTTCCCAAGTTATTTATATGAGATATAAATAAGATGGAATGGTGAGTCTCATGCCATATAACAAACATGATAGGCACTTATAAATGATAAGTAGGCCGAACCAGTGACACTTATGACAAGCGCATGGAGTTTACTCTTGTCAATGTTTTGTCATAAATCATATCGATGCATATAATCTTTAGACTGAGATAGCACAGATTATCTTGTATATAGGTAGTTTGAGTTTGATCTTGATTTCATACTTGTCTTGTGTATGGGTATATGGGCATGTGTTGGCTCCTACTAGTTATATATGGAGGTAGGTGTTGATCAAGATGGAATCTATTCCTCTAAGTAAATAGAGATAAAATCCTATGTTCATTTAATTGTTCTTGATGTTTCAAGTTCTGGCAGACAGATAGATTTATTGAGAAAGAGTTTACGATGAGAAAATCTTTTTTATCAAGAACTGGATTTAATAGAGAACATATTATTCATAGCATAAGTTGTTTGACATAATCCATGACTCCTGCTTGTTTTGGGTTTTTGTTTCTGAGAGATTCTAGTGCATGGTAACATATGATTATAGGTTCATTTAAGGTAAACCTTATTACTAATTGGGTGGCCATGGCATGCTATGCTAGGTATTAACCATGGTCTATGAGGTTCATAAAATGATTTAGAGAAATCATTTATGGTAAGAAAGAGTTCTGATGATATTAAGAGTTGATATCATGTCTCATTGCCAATTAGTGATGAGCTTAGTAAGTCACACACATACACAAGTTATCACCTAATTAAATATGATTTAATTAATTAATTAAAGAGTTTAATTGATTAATTAAATAGGTTTGGTTTGCAATTAGATTGCTAAGTCCCTAGCATGACTTGAAACCAAATCTAGATTATTGGATGTATAATATAAGTTAAATTTATATTTAAAGTGTTTAAATATGAATTTAATTAATGAAAAATTAATTAATAGAGATTAATTAATTAATTTATATTTGATATAAATTAATTAGAAGAAGAAAAATAATTATTTTGGGTTGAGAACTCAAAATTAAGACACAGGGGCATTTTAGTCATTTTGCAGTGTGACACGTGGCACCATGAGATGGTGACATGTGGCATAACACATAAGCTTTCCAAATGTTTTTTAATCATGTAAGATGATTAAAATCAAGATTAAATATAGGTTTGACACTTGGCATAATGTGATTGGGTCACTTAAACCTAGAGCTAATCAAAGGGTGACATATAGCAAGGGTTTAATGTGTTAACCTAGCTATTTAAGTGTTGTTATGGGAAAATAAAATACAACCGGCAGCTACACTCCTTTGTCACGCCATTTTGCAGCCCTCCCTCTATTCTTCTTCATCTCTCATCAATTCAAAGAGATTAGCCATCAATCTCTTGAATTAAAAACACTAGAAATTGTTTCTAGTGTCCTGTTTACATCTCTAATATCTTAAAAGGCAGAACTTGAATTTCTAATTAATAGAAAAGGCTTTAGAAGCTGTTCAAGGGCTGCCATAGGTGTTCTTGGTGTGGACAAGCTAGAGGGACAACATCTGGTGTCTGAAGGCGAATCTCAAAGCGCGAGACACGGCGATTGCATCAAGAGGTTAGTGTAATCGTTCTTGATTTAATCTAGGGTTCTAAAATTAATCTGATTAATTTTAAAATCTTAAATGGAAAATACAGATCCAAAAACATATTAAAAGAGTTTTAATATGTTGTTTATCATTGAAATCAAATAGATAAAAATAAATCTTGCATGATGCATGTGACCCTACGTGAAAATTTTTGAATTCAATGGTATAAACTTGTATTTTTCACGCTTTCGTTCCTACAATTGGTATCATAGCCACTATATTTGCCATTTAGATTGTTTATTATATGATTTAATTGTGTGATTGATCCATTGCTGATTGGATCAAGAGGTGTGGCGGCATGCTTGATGAACTCCAACATGGTGCGCATGGCTTGGGAAGATCATGGTGCGCATGGTTGTTATTAAAATTCAGCAATTGTTGCATGATGAAAGGTTCATCATATGACTAATTAAAATGTTTAATTAGGATTTTTAATCACACAATTAAATTTTGATTCAAATCAGATTTTTAAAAATTGTTTGAATGTGATTCAAATCTGAATTTTTAAAGTTGTTTGAATCATATTTAAATATGATTTTTTAAAATTGATTGAATAAAATTCAGATCTGATTTTTTAAAAAATGTTTGAATGTGATTTAAATATGATTTTTTAAAAAATATTTGAATGTGATTCAAATCTGAATTTTTTAAGTTGTTTGAATGTGATTCAAATCTGAATTTTTAAATTTGTTTGAATGAGATTCAAATCTGAATTTTTAAATTTATTTGAATCATATTCAAATCTGGTTTTTTAAGTTGAATATGAGATATTCAATTTAATTTAAGTATGTATGTTTTATTTAATTGTTAAATAGTGATATGCATGATGGATGATCATGGACTATAAAAGACCAATGTGATTGGATTTATTTCTTTTATGTTTCTTTGGGATTGTAAATTAATTAATTAATTTTAATTTATTTTGGGCATATATTATTAAGCTTGTAATAATTTTTGGATTGTAATTTCATTTATTTATGTTCTTGTAAATTCGCCTTGGTATGCCAAGGATTACTATGTAATATTGGATTGCAAGAAGTTCAAGGAGGTCAAGAGCATTGGTGGGACCAGTGGGAGGAATTCAAGATCAAGTGTTGATTATGTACTTCTTGACAACTCTTGTAAAATGAATGAATGAAATGCACCTAGGAATGCCACGATTCAATTCTTGGTGGCTCATTGAATCCCTTAGAAAGTCCATGATCATACCATATTTCTTTTATCCATGAATGCATGAGATGTATGGGAATGTATGCAATTATATGATATATGCATGCTAAATGGATAATGTGCAAAGTGAGACCTTAATAATAATTAGAATGACCATAAAATCTTCCAAACAAATGATTAAGTTGAAAATGCTATAATTAAAGTAATTATAACATAGGCCCTCCATTGGGGCAATTATTTTAAGAAATTTTAAATAGTTGCATGAGATGCAATTAATTTAAGAGATTTTCTTAAGAATAATTGTTAAGCATGAGATGTTGTAAATATGTAAATGGTTTCATGGCCAATATTGGATGTACCTGAGGACATTAAAATTATTTGCATAATTACTGGCTCAATGGGATCAACTTAACTAATGCAAGATAAGTCAATAATGGATGTACCTGAGATTTTGAGCATTAGGGGCTAGGTAAAGGATTGAACCTCACATGAGATGTGATGGGCAAGGAGTTGCTCACTTATAGTTTATTGTAATTCCAATAATGGATGTACTTGAGGATGATCAATAGAATTATAAGAATTCAATCACCCACTAGAAATCCATCCAACTAGGATTTCCGTTTTCTACTTTGGAAGTGTAGGATTCACTAAGTTAGTGGGAGGACCAGTTTGATTAAAAGACCATAATTATTTTGGTTAATTACATGATACATTTACTAATTAATCTGGTTATTTTCTGCAATTAATTTTCTGATAATAATGAGCACAGAACAACCACCACCATCTAATATCCTTGCAAGCATACTTGATCACAATAGGTTGACAGGACCTAATCTCTCTGATGGGCTAAGAAATTTGAAAGTTGCCTGAATCTTGATCATATAGGATATGTTCTAGATTCAAATGTTCCTAGTCCCTTACCTCCAGAGGCCACTCAAGAGGAACATGAAACTTTGGACAAGTGGAAGGAGCATGATTTGAGAGCTAAATGTTACATGCTAGCTTCCATGAGTAATGAGTTACAGAAGTAGCATGAGAACATGCAGAGTGCGAGTGAGATCCTCCTTCACCTACAAGAGTTGTATGGTGAGCACAGTCGGAATGCTAGGTATGAGATATCTAGGCAGCTATTCCGCATGAGGATGTTTGAGGGACAGAATGTTGGGGATCATGTCCACAAGATGATTCGGCTGATTGAGCAGTTGGAACATCTTGATTTCAACATGGATTTCCAACTACAGACGGATTTGATCCTTCAGTACCTTCCTGAGTCTTTTGGGAATTTTGTGACAAATTTCCATATGACTAAACAGGAATGCACCTTAGCTGGTTTACTCAACATGTTGGTTATTGCCCAAAAGAATATGCCGGGCAATAAAGGAAAAGAGGTAGCTTTGGTTGCATCTTCTTCTGCTGGAAAGTCCAACAAGAAGAAGGGCAATAGGAAAAAGAAACCTCAGATTCCTGGTCCTTCCAAGAAAATAGCTAAACAGAAAAGGAAGACCAAAGCTGACAAAGGCAAAGGAAAGTGTTTCCACTACCAACAGGAAAGTGTTTCCATTGAAAACAGGAAAGTGTTTCTATTGTCGATGAAAGTGTTTCCAACGGCGGTATAGTAATCTAAATGAATGCAATGCCATGGTGAAAACCAACTCAAGTTCAAAATATATTTGGCACTTAAGGTTATGTCATGTTGCAGAAGATAGGATTGCAAAATTGGAGAAAATGGAGATTCTATCCTCATTGGGCTCTGAGCCTACTCCAACTTGTGAATCTTGCCTTCAGGGCAAAATGACTAGATCACCCTTTGTTGGACAAGGGCTAAGAGCTGAAAATATTTTGGAGCTAATACATAGTGATGTATGTGGTCCATTTAAAGAAATGGTTAGAGGGGGCTTTCATTATTTTATTACCTTTACTGATGATAAATCAAGGTTTGGGTATTTGTATTTGATGAAATACAAACATGAATCTTTTGAAAAGTTCAAAGAATTTAAATCTGAAGTAGAAAATCAAACAGGAAAGAATATTAAAGCTCTTCGATCAGATCGTGGAGGTGAATATTTGAGTCTTGAATTTGATGAATACTTGAGAGAGCATGGCATTGTTTCTCGGTGACTCCTCCGAGAGCCATACGGTGAATGGTGTATCTGAAGGAGAAATCGTACCCTATTGGATATGGTGCGTAGTATGATGAGCTATCTTGATATGCCAATCTTCTTTTGAGGATTTGCATTAGAATCGACTTTGTATATTGAATAGGATTCCATCAAAATCAGTTTCTTCCACACCTTATGAGATATGGCATGGAAGAAAACCAAGTCTAAAGCATGTTAAGATTTGGGGTTGTCCAGCTTATATCAAAAAGCTGAACACTGATAAATTGGAGACCAGATCAGAAAAAGGTCGATTTGTTGGATATCCAAAAGATAGTTTTGGATATTATTTTTATTTGCCTACTTCACAAAAGGTTGTGATAAGTAGAGATGCCACATTTCTTGAACAACAGTTTGTTCAAGAAGGAGGCAAAGGAAGGAAAATAGAGTTAGAATTGGAGAATTCTGACCAACCAACATATTAGATGGATATAGATCCATCTAGTCAACCAATACCCGTTGATGAAACATCTACAGCTGTTCCTCGTAGAACAACCAGGGTATCTCACCCACCAGTGAGATATGGTTTTCTTCATAAAGAAGAATAAGAGTTGTCTACTCATGAAGAAGTAGATCATGGAGATGATCCACTTACCTATGAAGAAGCTATATCAGATATAGACTCTTCAAAATGGATTGAAGCTATGAAATCCGGGATTGATTCCATGTATAAGAATCAAGTTTGGGATCTTGTTGACCCACCTGAAGGTGTTATACCTATAAGGAACAAATGGGTTTTCAAGAAGAAAATTGGTTCTGATAGAAAGGTAGAGACCTATAAGGCAAGGCTAGTAGCGAAAGGGTTTCGCCAAAGGCAAGGAATCGACTATGAGGAGACTTTCTTGCCTGTTGCCATGCTTAAATCAATTAGGATTTTATTAGCAATAGCTGCATACTATGATTATGAGATTTGGTAGATGGATGTCAAAACAGCTTTTCTCAATGGATACATTGAAGAAAACATTTTCATGGAACAACCTAGGGGATTTGAATGCCAAGATGGTTCCAAGGTATGCAAGCTCAAGCGATCCATTTATAGGTTGAAACATCCGTTTTGATGAAGCCATTAAATCCTTTGGTTTTATCAAAAATGAGGATGAGCCATGTGTATATAAGAAGGTTAGTGACAGTGCTATCACTTTCCTTGTCTTATATGTGGATGACATACTGTTGATGGGTAATGACACAGGTATGTTGATGACTATAAAGGTTTGGTTGTCAAATACATTCTCCATGAAAGACTTAGGGGAGGCAACCTATATTCTTGGGATTCACATCTATAGAGATAGAGCGAAAAGAATAATTGGTTTATCCCAATGTCTATACTTGGAAAAGGTGTTAAAGAGGTTTAACATGCTTGATTCCAAGAGAGGATTGTTACCAGTGAGACATGGTATCCATCTTTCTAAAGAGATGTCTCCAAAGACACCTGAAGTAAGAGATAAGATGGCCAAGATTCCATATGCTTCGGCTATTGGAAGTTTAATGTATGCAATATTGTGTACTAGGCTGCATATCGCATATGCTGTTAGTTTGACTAGCAGGTATCAATCCAATCTAGGTTTGGAACACTGGATAGCTGTCAAGAATATTCTTAAGTACTTGAGAAGAACTAAGGATTTATTCTTGATTTATGGAGGTGGAGACTTGCAATTGGATGGTTATACTGATTCTGATTTCCAATCAGATATCGATGATAGAAAGTCTACCTCTGGATATGTGTTCATTTGTAATGGAGGTGCGATCGGTTGGAAGAGTTCCAAAGAGAGCACGCATTGCAGATTCCACTCTGAGGTGAGTATATTCTTTGCATTAGATGCTCTGCAAAAGAAGCTGTTTGGATAATGAAGTTCGTGACAGAACTTACAATAGTTCATTCCATTGAGTCAGCAGTTCCACTGCACTGTGACAACAATGGAGAGCGATCATCTGAGCTAAGGAACTAAGGTCTCACCCAAAATCCAAACACATAGAAAGGCACTACCACATTATCAGAGATATAGTTGGGCAAGGCGATATAGCCATGCAGAAAAATAACATCGGCTGAAAAATCCAGCTGATCCATTCACTAAGCTTTTGTCACAAGCTCAGTTAGATCGACATCTTGAGAAGATGGATCTAAGGTATTGTAATGAATGGCTCTAGTGCTAGTGGGAGATTGTTAGTAGTATGCACTAGAGCATATCATTTAGTATGTATCTTGTACATATTTTTATTAATAAAAGGCATTTCCACTTTTCCGTTTATATAATATATTTATGTGTAATAGAAAAGGTCCATTGATATTTTGTTAGAAATATTATTCTTAAGTTGTTAAGAATATGAGTGACAATATTTCTAGCACGAAGTATCATAAATAGGTTCACAATCGAGGATACTTCATAATAAGGACATGACTTATCCAGAAAGATTGTATTCATGTTTGTTCCCAAGTTATTTATATGAGATATAAATAAGATGGAATGGTGAGTCTCATGCCATATAACAAACATGATAGGCACTTATAAATGATAAGTAGGCCGAACCAGTGACACTTATGACAAGCACATGGAGTTTACTCTTTTCAATGTTTTGTCATTAATCTTATCGATGCATATAATCTTTAGACTGAGATAGCACAGTTATCTTGTATATAGGTAGTTTGAGTTTGATCTTGATTTCATACTTGTCTGTGTATGGGTATATGGGCATGTGTTGGCTCCTACTAGTTATATATGGAGGTAGGTGTTGATCAAGATGGAATCTGTTCCTCTAAGTAAATAGAGATAAAATCCTATGTTCATTTAATTGTTCTTGATGTTTCAAGTTCCTGGCCAAGACAGATAGATTTATTGAGAAAAGAGTTTACGATGAGAAAATCTTTTAATCAAGAATTGGAATTAAAGAGAACATAATATTCATAGCAAATGGAGTTTGACATAAACCATGACTCGACTTGAGTTGGGATTTTGTAAGAGAAATTCTAGTGCATGGTAACATATGATTATAGGTTCATTTAAGGTAAACCTTATTACTAATTGGGTGGCCATGGCATGCTATGCTAGGTGTTAACCATGGTCTATGAGGTTCATAAAATGATTTAGAGAAATCATTTATGGTAAGAAAGAGTTCTGATAATATTAAGAGTTGATATCATGTCTCATTGCCAATTAATGATGAGCCTAGTAAGTCACACACATACACAAGTTATCACCTAATTAAATATGATTTAATTAATTAATTAAAGAGTTTAATTGATTAATTAAATAGGTTTGATTTGCAATTAGATTGCAAAGTCCCTAGCATGACTTGAAACCAAATCTAGATTATTGGATGTATAATATAAGTTAAATTTATATTTAAATTGTTTAAATATGAATTTAATTAATGAAAAATTAATTAATAGAGATTAATTAATTAATTTATACTTGATATAAATTAATTAGAAGAAGAAAAATAATTATTTTGGGTTGAGAACTCAAAATTAAGACACAGGGGCATTTTGGTCATTTTGCAGTGTAACACGTGGCACCATGAGATGGTGACACATGGCATAACACATAAGCTTGCCAAATGTTTTTAATCATGTAAGATGATTAAAATCAAGATTAAATATAAGTTTGACACTTGGCACAATGTGATTGGGTCACTTAAACCTAGAGCTAATCAAAGGGTGACATGTGGCAAGGGTTTAATGTGTTAACCTAGCTATTTAAGTGATGTTATGAGAAAATAAAATACAACTAGCAGCCACACTCCTTTGTCACGCCATTTTGCAGCCCTCCCTCTATTCTTCTTCATCTCTCATCAATTCAAAGAGATTAGCCATCAATCTCTTGAATTAAAAACACTAGAAATTATTTCTAGTGTCTGTTTATCTCTAATCTCTTAAAAGGCAGAACTTGAATTTCTAATTAATAGAAAAGGCTTTAGAAGCTGTTCAAGGGCTGCCATAGGTGTTCTTGGTGTGGACAAGCTATAGGGACAACATCTGATGTAACACCCTCCGTGCAACTCAGTACATTCTCTTGTTTTGGTGGCCAGGTGTCGGTCGGACAGCTAGAACGTCCGGAAAAATATTTAAACTAAAGTCAAGAACCAAAATTAACTCAAATATTAATAAGAAAAATTTAGGAAAAATTTTAGAAATAAAATACAACCAAGTCAAATGAGTCGGTGCCCCAGCGATGGGTAACTCGAGAGAAAGTTGCGGTTCTTGCAACGAGAGCCCTAGACCGGAAAAAATTCATAAAATAATTTTTGGGACTCCAGAGAAGGGTCATTGAGATTCCTATGGCATTAGAATGCCAAGAAAATATTTAGAAAAATTTTTCAATCAGTGAGACAATTTTAACCGTTAAGCCAAGCGGAGGGCATTTTGGTCATTTCGCCTTGAGAGGCGATTTTTGGCGACTTGTCCAGTTGACTAAATAATTATTATGACATAAAATATGAATTATTGTTGATGAAAAATTAATTTGAAGTTAGTAGAAGAGAAAAGAAAAGAAAATACAATAAAATGCCAATTATGACATATTATGAGGTCATTTAAAATTGTCCACCAATCACAATTAATTAACCATCAAATTAACTAATAAAAAGAGTCAAAAGAGACCAAAGAATTAAAAAGCAAACAGCAGCCCTTCTTCTCCTTCAAAAACGTTTTTCACCTCCTCCCTCACTCCTCCATTAACAAACTTTCTAAAGCTTCAATTTCCATGCTTTCCTCACCCCAAAACCCTAAGTCCCTTCACTAAAAACTTGTCTCTACCTCTTGGGAAGTGTTTGGCAGCCTAGAAAGGGAAAGAAAGTGAAGATTAACTTGGGAAAATTCTGCCCTACAAGAGGTTAGTGCACATATATACTTAAAACTCTTTAATCCCATGCTAGAGACTTGAAACAAGTATGAATTTGTAACTTAAATGAATAAAAGTTATGTGTATGTCCACCATGATTTTTGGCAGCCCTAAAGAAGGAACATGATTGAGTATCTTGATGGACTTAGAGTGAACTAGAGAGTATGTTTAAAAAAATATATATATATATATATATATATACATATATGTAAGGAATGAAAGTGATTAATTGAGGTAGTTGTGAAAATTTATAATGGAAATTAGGGT
The DNA here is from genome assembly GCF_030052815.1 of Hevea brasiliensis. NCBI lineage: Eukaryota > Viridiplantae > Streptophyta > Magnoliopsida > Malpighiales > Euphorbiaceae > Hevea > Hevea brasiliensis. The sequence continues at coordinate 30,616,728 of NC_079505.1, forward strand.
TTTGAGGTGTGAAACTTGGATTTAGCTTATGAAATTGTGAAAGAACATTATAAGGGTCAATTAGTGACCATTTTAGGCAAATTGACCACAATTTGGACTGAAATATAGCATGGCAAAGTGAATGAGTAGGCTGCCATGTAAGTGCAGCAGGGTGACTGAAATTTCAGTCCACTTGGACTGCCATATCTTGGGCTGTGTTGGTCCAATTGGTGTTTGGCCAATTGGACATGAAACTAGGCTTATAATGGCACATTTTTTCTGAAGAAACCATGCCCAAAAGACCAAAGCAAGAGGACCAAAAGTTGGTCCCAATCCGGATACCCTGCAAACAGCCCCTGCAGAATGACCAAATGAACAGTAACTGTTCATTTGGCCATAACTCACTGTAGAATGGTCAAATTGACCTGAAATTTTTACAGCAATAAGATATGATATAGAAAAACAACTTTCATGAAGAACATTACCCCAAATTATGCCATTAACCCATTCAAATTATTGAACAAAGTTGAGTTATCAAACCTGCAACTCTGCAGATTTACATTTGAACAGTAATGTTTGGATGGCTATAACTCTCTCTAGAAAACTCGGATTTAGGCGATTCTTGAACCGATGGAAACCTAAGGCATGGTAGAACATTTCATATGAAGAAAGTTAGACCAAATTATGAACTTAACTTGGTCAAATTACTGACCAAAGTTGGACCAAAATCTGCCAAAACCCAAAATTTCAGCGAGCGATGGCAGTGAACAGTAAACTTATTTTGGCCATAACTTGAGTTACAAAACTCCAAATGGAGTGATTCAAAAAAAGAAATTCAACTAGACAAAATAAGGAATAACTTTCATGTTTACCGTTTCCTCAAATTCTCACTACAACAGTGCTTAATGGAATAGTAAAGTTAAGCTTCAAAAACTAAAAATTTTGTTTCCCTTGGTTTAAGCTTAGAAATGGTAATGGTGATCACTTCCAACAAGTTTTAAATGAAAAATGTGGTATGTTTGAAGTGCCAAAGCCAATGTACCTACTTTCTATGCAAAAGTCAACTTTTTGTTTGACTAATGAAGTGAATAGTGACACCAAAACTTGAAATTCAAAAATGTGAAACTTAAAAATGCAAAATGCCCTAGTAGGCCTAATGTGATTGGTTTGGATAGTTTGGCATGCCAATAGGGTATTGTTTTAGCTGTACTGCGAAAGGCTTTATGCCTGTATTCATGGCTTTATGCCCGTATTCATGGCTTTTATGACCGAATATGTGATATCATGGCTTTTAGCCATCATTTGCATCGTGGTAGGCGTTACTGCGTCCCATGGTATGACGGCGAGGCACCGCGGTGTCGGTGCCAACGACCCGTTATCGATCCGATCGTCGGTATAGGTTACTTGGGCATGGAAAAGTATAACTGTGATTGAACTGATTATTAAAGAAAATACGAAAATTAAGAATCAGGAATGATTACAAAAATACAAAGAAGCTCAAGATCATGAAGAAAATAATTAACGAAATGCATGAAGAAGTTAATATCATAAAACATGATTAGCCCTCGACTAAACAATAAGTTAGTAATTATTCATTTCTTATGAACACAATAGCAAGGAAATTATTATTTTTATTTGCATATTATATTTTCTTGTATTATTTGCACCACTAAGCTTTATGCTTAGCGCGTCGCTTTGCAGCGTGAGTGCGAAAGATTTGGGCAGAGGGCCCGGTAGACCCACAGTTCGGTAAGGCGGTTCACGATTCGCATAGTGTCCGTGTCACCTCACCATCCACGGTGCATTGGTAGGACACTAGGTTTCATTTTGACATTTTGTAACTAATTTCTATTTTCTCATATGTATTTGAACTTATGGAATGTATTTTGAGGTTCATGTAAATAATGAAAAATCGTATTAATGAATGTAAAAGTGAATGTTTATCTGTGATTTATACATGATATCACATGAGATGAATGATTGAGAAATGAATGGTGAAAAATGTTGAGATTTTGATATTGAAGTTTGAGAGTGATGAGATGATTGAATATGATCATAGGAAGTGTTTTTTCACAGTTCAAGAAGCTGTTTCTCCATTTTTAGCCGGTACTTTGCCGGATTTTCTATAAAATTCTCGGAACCTCAAATAAATTATAATTTCGATAAATGGCTTAAATAAATTATATTTCACAAGTTATATTCAAAAGGAAGAATAAAAATGAATTAAGATAAAATAGAGTGCTCGGCACACTGAGTGGCATAACTTGCTCAGCTACACTGTAGTCGGGTAAGGGGTGTCACATTTAGTGGTATCAGAGCACGGTTTAGGTGTTTATGGGCCTAGATTGAGTCCATACCAGGCATTGCATTTGTAAGAGTCGAGGTGACACTAATGCAGATCTGTTTGTCTTTCTTATTTTGAATAGGATATGGACCCTTCATCACAGAGAGCAGTCGAGGAGGAAGTGGAGAGTCATGCTCCACATGCTTGGTGAGGCGGGGTAGGGAGAACCTACTCCACCAGCTCAAGCGAGCACCTTTCGGCCTCCACGAGCCATGTTCCGACAAATGGCCGATTTCTTTAGACAAATGGCGGAGTAATGCCGGCACCACCACCACCACCGGCTCCACAGAAATCACACACGGAAGGCTAAGAAAGTTTGGGCGGTGGACTTCTATGGTAAGAGAGAAGATGATTACATTGCGGTAGAAAATTGGTTGAAGCAGAGCAGTGAATTCTAAAACAACTCCATTGCACTCGAGCAAAACTTGGAATCTCTTTGTATCTCTGCTGCAAGGCGATGCATATGAATGGTGGAACCTGTGTCGATGAAGTGCAGCCGAGAAATAGTGACATGGGACTTCTTTCTCTCGAATTTAAGAAGAAATATGTGGATCTTGTATACCTAGAAGAGAGAAGAAGAGAGTTTATTAACTGAGGCGAGACGGTTATCGATGGCAGTATGAGAAGGAATTCGTAAGATTGAGCCGCTATGGAAGGGAGATAGTCCCTAATGAAGTGAAAGGTGTAAGAGATTTGAAGAGGGATTAAATGATAATATAAAGATCATGATCACTGCCTTGGGGATCACAGACTTCGCCAAGTTAGTGGAAGCTGCATTAAAAGTGGAGAAAGTGAGAATAAATGAACAAAATAGGAAAGATAGGCAGCGTAAGAGGGAATTTGGGCCAGGACAGTCAAGTATACCAACTGGTAGTAAGAAGTTTAAGGGTTCTAGTTCACAAGATCAGACACAGGGCCACAGAGGCTAGATTGGAATATTTATAGCTAGTTCCCCAGGCACAACAACAAGGGGATCAACCCCAGTGCCTGAATGTATGCATTGTGGTAGAAGACACAGAGGGGAGTGTCGATTGTTAACTAGAGAGTGTTTCAAGTGTGGGGCTACGGATCATTTCATAAGAGATTGCCCTCAGAGGAGTGGTTCAATAGCTCCGGTACAAGTTAATAGACCTTTCCCTATAGTTCAAAGGGGTAAAAGATCGGGTAGAGCAGAAATGGCTGACATTTCACAGAAGATTGTTTCTGAGACAGTTGAAAAGCCCGAAGTCAGGGTGGCACCACAAGTATATGCTATGGAAGCTCAGGAAGAGCCAAACCCAGACACTGATGAGGCGATACAAGGAAGTGAAGAAACAAGAAGGTAGCAACTCCCGATTACTTAAGTCGGGTAAATTTGAGGAAGAAATTTAAATTAGAGGAAGAGTTGTAACACCCTCCGGTGGCAACTCGTACATTCTACTGTTTCGGTGATCGGTGTCGGTCCGGACAGCTAGAACGTCCGGAAAAATATTTAAACTAAAGTCAAGAACCAAAATTAATTCAAATATTAATAAAAAAAATTTAGGAAAAATTTTAGAAATAAAATACAACCAAGTCAAATGGCGGTGCCCAGCGATGGGTAACCTAGAGGGAAAGGCTGCGGTTCTATAGCGAGAGCCCTAGACCAGGAAAAATTCATAAAATAATTTTTGGTACTCCAGAGATGTGTCATTGAGATTCCTATTGCTTTAGAATGCATAGAAAATATTTAGAAAAATTTTTAAATAGTTACAGACTATTTTAACCCGTTATGCCTAACGGAGGGCATTTTGGTCATTTCGCCTTGAGAGGCGATTTTTGGCGACTTGTCCAGTTGACTAAATAATTATTATGACATAAAATATGAATTATTGTTGATGAAAAATTAATTTGAAGTTAGTAGAAGAGAAAAGAAAAGAAAATACAATAAAATGCCAATTATGACATATTATGAGGTCATTTAAAATTGTCCACCAATCACAATTAATTAACCATCAAATTAACTAATAAAAAGAGTCAAAAGAGACCAAAGAATTAAAAAGCAAACAACAGCCCTTCTTCTCCTTCAAAAACGTTTTTCACCTCCTCCCTCACTCCTCCATTAACAAACTTTCCTCACCACAAAACCCTAAGTCCCTTCACTAAAAACTTGTCTCTACCTCTTGGGAAGTGTTTGGCAGCCTAGAAAGGGAAAGAAAGTGAAGATTAACTTGGGAAAATTCTGCCCTACAAGAGGTTAGTGCACATATATACTTAAAACTCTTTAATCCCATGCTAGAGACTTGAAACAAGTATGAATTTGTAACTTAAATGAATAAAAGTTATGTGTATGTCCACCATGATTTTTGGCAGCCCTAAAGAAGGAACATGATTGAGTGTCTTGATGGACTAAGAGTGAACTAGAGAGTATGTTTAAATATATATATATATATATATATATATATATATATATATATATATATATATATATATATATATGTAAGGAATGAAAGTGATTAATTGAGGTAGTTGTGAAAATTTATAATGGAAATTAGGGTTTTGAGGTGTGAAACTTGGATTTAGCTTATGAAATTGTGAAAGAACATTATAAGGGTCAATTAATAACCATTTTAGGTAAGTTGACCACAATTTGAACTGAAATATAGCATGGCAAAGTGAATGAGTAGGCTGCCTTGTAAGTGCAGCAGGGTGACTGAAATTTCAGTCCACTTGGACTGCCATATCTTGGGCTGTGTTGGTCCAATTGGTGTTTGGCCAATTGGACATGAAACTAGGCTTATAATGGCACATTTTTTCTGAAGAAACCATGCCCAAAAGACCAAAGCAAGAGGACCAAAAGTTGGTCCCAATCCGGATACCCTGCAAACAGCCCCTGCAGAATGACCAAATGAACAGTAACTGTTCATTTGGCCATAACTCACTGTAGAATGGTCAAATTGACCTGAAATTTTTACAGCAATAAGATATGATATAGACAAACAACTTTCATGAAGAACATTACCCCAAATTATGCCATTAACCCATTCAAATTATTGAACAAAGTTGAGTTATCAAACCTGCAACTCTGCAGATTTACATTTGAACAATAATGTTTGGATGGCTATAACTCTCTCTAGAAAACTCGGATTTAGGCGATTCTTGAACCAATGGAAACCTAAGGCATGGTAGAATATTTCATATGAAGAAAGTTAGACTAAATTATGAACTTAACTTGGTCAAATTACTGACCAAAGTTGGACCAAAATCTGCCAAAATCCAAAATTTCAGTAGGAACAGTGCACGTGAACAGTAAATTTATTTTGGCCATAACTTGAGCTACAAAACTCCAAATGGAGTGGTTCAAAAAAAGAAATTCAACTAGACAAAATAAGGAACAACTTTCATGTTTACCGTTTCCTCAAATTCTCACTACAACAGTGCTTAATGGAATAGTAAAGTTAAGCTTCAAAAACTAAAAATTTTGTTTCCCTTGGTTTAAGCTTAGAAATGGTAATGGTGATCACTTCCAACCAGTTTTAAATGAAAAATGTGGTATGTTTGAAGTGCCAAAGCCAATGTACCTACTTTCTATGCAAAAGTCAACTTTTTGTTTGACTAATAAAGTGAATAGTGACACCAAAACTTGAAATTCAAAAATGTGAAACTTAAAAATGCAAAATGACTTAGTAGGCTAATGTGATTGGTTTGGATAGTTTGGCATGCCAATAGGGTATTGTTTTAGCTGTACTGCGAAAGGCTTTATGCCTGTATTCATGGCTTTATGCCCGTATTCATGGCTTTTATGCCCGTATTCATGGCTTTTATGCCGATTATGTGATATCATGGCTTTTTAGCCATCTTGTTTATCGTGGTAGGCGTTACTGCGTCCCATGGTATGGCCCGAGGCACCGCGGTGTCGGTGCCAACGACCCGTTATCGATCCGATCGTCGGTATAGGTTACTTGGGCATGGAAAAGTATAACTGTGATTGAACTGATTATTAAAGAAAATACGAAAATTAAGAATCAGGAATGATTACAAAAATACAAAGAAGCTCAAGATCATGAAGAAAATAATTAATGAAATGCATGAAGAAGTTAATATCATAAAACATGATTAGCCCTCGACTAAACAATAAGTTAGTAATTATTCATTTCTTATGAACACAATAGCAAGGAAATTATTATTTTTATTTGCATATTATATTTTCTTGTATTATTTGCACCACTAAGCTTTATGCTTAGCGCGTCGCTTTTGCAGCGTAGGTGCAAGATTTGGGACAGAGGGCCCGGTAGACCACAGTTGGTAAGGCGGTTCACGATTCTGCATAGAGTCCGTGTCACCACACCATCCACACTCAATTGGTAGGACACTCGGTTTCATTTTGACATTTTGTAACTAATTTCTATTTTCTCATATGTATTTGAACTTATGGAATGCATTTTGAGGTTCATGTAAATAATGAAAAATCGTATTAATGAATGTAAAAGTGAATGTTTATCTGTGATTTATACATGATATCACATGAGATGAATGATTGAGAAATGAATGGTGAAAAATGTTGAGATTTTGATATTGAAGTTTGAGAGTGATGAGATGATTGAATATGATCATAGGAAGTGTTTTTCACGAGTTCAAGAAGCTGCTTCTCCATTTTTAGCCGGTACTTTGCCGGATTTTCTATAAAATTCTCGGAACCTCAAATAAATTATAATTTCGATAAATGGCTTAAATAAATAATATTTCACAAGTTATATTCAAAAGGAAGAATAAAAATGAATTAAGATAAAATAGAGTGCTCGGCACACTGAGTGGCATAACTTGCTCGGCTACACTGTAGTCGGGTAAGGGGTGTCACATCTGATGTCCTGAAGACGAATCTCAAAGGCACAGACACGCGGCAGTGCATCAAGAGGTTAGTGTAATCGTTCTTGATTTAATCTAGGGTTCTAAAATTAATCTGATTAATTTTAAAATCTTAAATGGCAAATACAGATCCAAAAACATATTAAAAGAGTTTTAATATGTTGTTTATCATTGAAATCAAATAGATAAAATAAATCTTGCATGATGCATGTGACCCTAGGTGAAAATTTTTGAAGTCAATGGTATAAACTTGTGTTTTTCACGCTTTCGTTCCTACACTAAAATAGGGAGAGTCCTAATACCGGGTAAGTACTATCTAATTGGATAGTTCTATCCTACGAGGTAGTTTGCTATGGTTTTCAACTACTGTGATAGTTTAGCTCAATGTCTAATTTTCTAAAGCCACAGGTTCCCAAATTGTCCCTACTGTAAACAATAGAGCCCCATTCCACCACCATGATACTAACGGGAGAATTCCACGGGTATCACTGTAGATGGAACAAGTTCCAATCTAAGCAGAAGCTTTCATGGATACTAACGGGGTAAAACCCACGGCTACCGTTACATGACTCCCTCCTATTTCCTAAAAGGATAAGAAAGCCTGGGTATAGGGCTGAAGTGTGTGAGGACATTGTGAAGTAACCAGTGTGTGAAGGGACATATTTACCTCTTCCCTGTATAGGGGAGTTTTAGATGAAAATTACTGTAATAAATAATAATCAAAATAAGCAAAATGGTTAGAGAGAATAACAATAATCAATAAATTAGGACTTTCGAATTTTGTAAGTTAAGCCCCCTAATTACAATTTTAATTTACAAGAGCACAAAATTAAATCTGCTTTTGGACCTCTAAACCAGGGTTAAGGTAAAAAATCCCTAGCAGAGTCGCCAAGTTGTCGCAAGGGGTTTTGTGGTCGCCGAACGAATTCTTACTGAAGTGGGAAAAGTGAGAAGTCGCCACTTTAATTTTGAGGGAAATTAAAGAAAACCATTTTTTTTTAAAATTAAAATCCACTTTGAAAATAGAGATTCTAGGTTCGGGGTCAGTATACGGGTGGGGAAGGTGTTAGGCACCCCACCTCGTCCCTCAACTAGGGTAAGCAGATTTAATGTTATGCTCTTTATAAATTAAAATTGATAATTAGGGGGTTGGAATGATGATATTAATCCTTTGGATGGATAAAAGGAATATTTGATATTTCACTATTTAGAGTTACCCAAGAACACAAGTACGTGAGAGGACCCCTTTAGTGAATAGGTTTTGTGTAATGGACTTTTTGGTTAAGGGTTAATTCACATATTGAAGTTGTGATATTTTAATTTGAATTTAAGTTAAGAGAATTCGAGTTAAAACTCTATCCCGATCTCTTAATGTATTATGTTAAAAGTTTAAGCTGGGTATTTCGTATAAGAACTCTCCTCTAATCTCCACATATTTTATTAAGATTTTGCTTGAGAATTAAGGTAAGAACTCTCCCCTGATCTCTTTAGTGTATTTAAGAATTTTAATTGAGAACTCGGGTAAGAACTCTCCCCCGATCTCTTAGCGTTAAGGATTTTAATTGAGAACTCGAGTAAGAACTCTCCTCCGATCTCTTAGCATTAAGGATTTTAATTGAGAACTCGAGTAAGAACTCTCCCCCGATCTCTTAATGAGTTGCGTTAAAAATTAAACTGATCTCGGGTAAGGACTCTCCCCCGATCCCTTAGTGTTAAGGATTTTGATTGAGAACTCGGGTAAGAACTCTTCACCGATCTCTTAATGAGTTGCATTAAAAATTAAACTGAGTTCGGGTAAGAACTCTCCCCCGAACTCTTAATATGTTTGTGTTTAAAAATTAGACTGAGTTCGAGTAAGAACTCTCCCCCGAACCCTTAATATGTTTATTAGAATGGCATTTTGTAAGAATTTGGAACTAAGGATTTTGGTAAAGGGTCCTTCATGACCCCTTTTTGTGGGAATGAAGTACTGAGGACACAAGAGACTCGTGTAAGGCTTTTCCTATGAGACCTTATAACTAGATAGTGGACAAAAAACTGAACTCCTTATCGATCTTTCGCATGATCGCTTCATTAGAACTCTTTGATTAGCGATATCCGATCTCTTTTTAGTCACTAGTCTGGAATCCGATCTTATATTGATTCCCGATCTATTATATTATCACCTGGGCTCGTTCCGTGGCCCAACCTCCTAACTTATTTGTTTAACCTATTCTTGTTTCCAACCTATCCGACCTATGCTACACCTATCTTCCTTTGTCATTTTTATTTTTTTAGATCGAAAACTCTCATGTTGAAATACCCCTGCCTATATTCTTTTGAGTATTTACAAGTTACCTGTGACTTGAATGTCTACTCACGATGGAAACAAAAACTAAATGATGATAAATAGAATTTGCGAATGAAATAAAAGAAGACACAGGAAATAACTATTGGCCTAGATAATCTATTTTGAGATTTAGGGCCACTGGATATAAAAGAAATTTCAAAAGAAAACTAAAGAAAACAAAACAAGGATATTCGACAAAATAACAGTTTAGACGCTTACCTGTGGGAAGTTGAGGAGACAGATGAGCTGACTCCGGAATCCACAAATCTTGTAGATGTGAAAGCTGACGGCCAAAGGACTCAAACTTACCCGAAGTAATGGGAATAGGTCAGAACAAATTTGAACTCGGAAGGTAATGCCAAATACTAGAGCAGTGGGAATGAGGTGATTTGAAGATGGTTGCACAAAAACTGAAAATGGAAATTTCAGGACTTAGAGCTCTTTTGGATGAAAATACTTAAGAAAACTGGTTTCTAAAGTTTCTCAACACTTCGAAAGCTCAGAATGGCAAGTAGCAAGACTGAATCAAATTTTAGAGTCTTTCCATTATAATCACCACTTTCTTATTTTTTTCGTCCCCCTCTACAGTATTGCACGCAGATATTTATAGGGAACAGGTGCCCATAATGAAGGGTCAGGATCTTGCCAGGGGGAGACGGAGCGCTTGGATTCAAAAGGACATAATTTGATGTTTGAGAATTAAAGAGAATCAAAATGGAGGGTCGGGATCCCGTTTAGAATATCCGTCCTTTCTCCACGTAATCCAACGGCTCGTGGTCGACCTTACAAAATGGATCCAAAGGTCGGGAATAAAAGCGCTGAATTTATCATTTGCTTTTGATTGAAGGCTCGGATCCATCCTTACGATTATGTTCAACAGTGGAGATAGGGATGTACGGGGGTACTTTAACTGTTTTTGTGTCTGACAGCTAGGAGGGCGTCCTTGCAAATCAGATGTGCGGTCAGGATCTTATCATGCCTGTAAACGCTTTAACTAACTCGGATCTGACGATGAAGGGAGTTAATTGGAAGTTATTTAACCCCTTTGCGTTCTCCGATCTCTATAGGTCACCTCCTGTTTCTTTCGACGTTCCTGTTTTGACCATCCCCTTTTTTCGATCTCTATCTCTTGCAAAACGTCCCCTCTTATTTTTTGATCTCTCTTATTCTTGATCTTTCCTCTCTATCTAACTTGCATTGGTCAAAGCAATAAATTCTTCAGTTACTGATGCATCCGCTTCGGGTTCTGTAGGTAATAAATGCCAAGGCCCTATATATATGCAGCAATGGGAAATCATCTTCACACCTCACTTTTCCTTTTTCAGTTTATTTTCAATGCACCCCTTCCCTAATTCTAGCTTTTCCAGTGATAATTCTAATTATGATGGCCATTTTGATTTTTCTCTAACTGTTTCCTTCGCCCCTCGAATGAAAATTTATAACCCTAGCGATCGAAGAGCTATGAGATCGTCATCTAATGACAGTGAGGGAACCAGACTAATTTATCGATCAAGATCGAAAGTGACAGCCGTGCCAATCTCGAATCGGTTTATCGGTATAATCAGTAGATCGATCTCGGACAAGAGGACTACTAATTTCAATCTTGATGTCGGTGACTGCCTCTTGAAGTTCATTTGGCTCCCAACCATATCGAGTTTCTCGTAGCTCGGTTACGTCAATGACATGGCGATGACTCGCTCAATATCATGAGAGTCATAGTCACCCTATCTCGAAATGCACATCTATCCAATGTCTATGGCTGGCTTTTGATTAAACACATCTTTTGATTCAGCCACAAGACTAGGCTTTGACATAGGCGACGATACGAGCCTCCGATTAGTCTTAAGCTAGGTAGAATGTAGTGCTGATTTTGAGAGATCGCCCAAATAATGTAATCTGATCTTTTGAGATCGCCCAAATGATGTAATCCGATCTTTTGGAAATGAAATGAAATTTTTATTTGAATGTTTTTGTTTTGTTATTGCATTGGTTATTTTTTTGATCTCTGATAAATGTATCTGATCTGATCCCTAGACGAATCGCCATTGTGTGATTAGTAGGTTTGGAAATTTATTCAATTTGATAACCTTAGTTAACCAATCTCATTTATCTGATTTTTATTATGTTTCTGGAACCTTCTTGCGATGTTTTAAGGAGACGGACTGGTTCCGCTAACCGATGCATTGCTTAGGACTTCGTGAGCATTTAATGCTCAGACGGGTATAAATAGGGGAAAGGCGACTCATTTGCTTCCTTATGTCATTTCAGAGCTTCCCCTAGCAATTTCAGCATTTCCTCTCATTTTCTAAAGTTTTCAGTCACCGATTACACTTCGGTAAGGATTTTGATCTTTCCTCAGTTAATTTTCCTTTTTATTTTCTGAAAATGAGCAATACCGAGGGTCAGAGAGCTGCGAGTCCGCCTTCCATCCATATTTCATGGACCTCGGAAGAAGGCAATGTGATCAGATCAAGTAAATGATCCAGCACGGCTATTGTTCCGACATCGGTCATTACTAGACCGAAATGAGGAACCTCTTCGAGAAGGGAAAACTTGCCAGTCGATGAGCTGTCATCTGTCCTGAGAGAAACTGATCTCTAATCCATAAGTCAGGAGTACAATCTGCGGATCGACTCCTTTGAACTGATCAAATGCCACGGCGACTTTCGGGCCGATCACTTCTTTGAAGAAGGCGATCTCATCATAGTACACGAAGAGCAGCTGAAGGCCAGGCTCCGTTTTCCCTTAGATGAATTTTACAAGGCTGTCCTAAAGTTCCACCATGTCTCGGTAGCTCAAGTGCATCCGAACTCCTGGTGGACTTTAGTAGCCTTCAGGGGCCTTTACCGAGCCAAGAGACTAGAGCCCATGGCTAAAGTCTTTGCCGAGCTGCATAGGCTTGCCCGAAGGAAGGATGATGAATTCTAGTTCTTTCAAGTAAAGTCGAACTGCGCGCTTTTTACCGATCTCCCTTCTTCGCTGAAGAACTAGAAGGATCGGTTTTTCATCCTTAGGACTAAGGATCAAAACGGCTTTGAAGGGATCCCATGTAACTAGAATTATTTGGTCCCCTAACTCCCTAAGAAGCTCACCTTAAATAAGGATGAAGACGCCGTGGTGAAAGAGTTAAAGACTTAGGCGTCCACCCATAAATTCTCGTGCTTAGATGCGGTTATGGCCGAACTGAAGTGGTGGATGATGCGGCTGATCACCGACGAAGACTACGAGCTTTAGCACTCTAACCTCGGTCCTGGTACAATCCATATCTCTAACCTCTAAATCTTAGCGAACTCACTGACTTCTTCTTTGTGCAGGTGTGGTAGGTGGTGATGCTTCTAAAGAGAGCCGCAAGAGAAAGAGGGAGGTCTCCCGAAAGGTACAGGCAATGAAGGAGGCTATTGCTACTGTTGCTCAGACACCTCAGCGAGATTTGGTAGAAATACCGAGCTCCCTTCCTTGACCTAAAGACCAGTCGGTCTCTAAAGTAGAGGTCGCTGTTTCTCCACCTCGGTAGATTGAATGTCTGCCTCCTCTGCCTCCTCCGATCTCTTCCAATGTGGAAGGGGAGTCTTCTGGCCCTACTGTTAGGACGTTTTCCTGCAGAGCTCAACTTCTCATCCAATCACTAGAAAGGAATTGTTCTACTCGAGGGAATCCTAGCCTAGCCAAAGTCATGGGCGCCTCCATTTATTTCTAAGAAGATTAGAACATATTGGTAGAGGAGAGTATTGATGATATTTTAGCTCAAACAATGAGTTTGGGCTTAGAGGCTATTGCAAATCAACATGTGATTAGAGAAAAAGCCCATGGCTTAAGGAAGGAGATTCTTAAAGCGGTCTAGGATGCCTCAGCTGCAAAGGCTCAGCGCTCCTCTGCCAATGATTACATCACCAAATTGGAAGATTGGATGAAGTATTGTGAAGAGAGGATAGCTGAAGTGGAGCGGGAACTTGAAGTTTCTCGGGCTGGTCGATCTACCGATCTCGCTCATTTTTCTGAAGAACTTCGGGCGAAGGAGGAGGAGCTCTAGGCGAAGGAAGAGGAGAGCACTACAAAAGAAGCTGGGGCATATGTGAATGCCCATAATGACCTCCTGGCCGAACTGAAGAAGCGTTATCCTGAGGAGGACTTCTCCTGGATGGATAAGCTCATCCCAGAGGTAGAAGAGGATAGCGATGAAGAGCCAGAGGGTGAGGGGAGAGAGGGGAATGTAACCAGGGAGCGAGGCGGAGAGGATCCCCTTTGCTAATTGCTTTGTATATTTTATTTTCTGGAATGAATTAAAGTCTTTTTATATTTTAATTTCTTGATGAGATCAAAAGTTATCCAAACTATCCGAGTACTTACTTGATTGAATGTAGTTGAACATTGGAGCGACTATTAATCAAAAGGTAATAGATCAGAAAAAACATTACATGTGAACATGAGATCGGACTAAGTCATGACTAAATACTGGATAAAACTTTAAAATATTAGAATTGCAGAGATTTGACATTGACTTGAACTTTTAAGATCGGAACCATTATTAGACCGGATAGAAACCTTAACTTCATTTTAAGGAATATCTGAGGCATTCAAGCGAGAAGCCCGACCACAACATTAGCCAAATAAAGTTCTGCAATATTTGTACAAAGAGATTGGAGAATATCAGTGGGCAAAATTGGATGGTCCGGAGACCCAATGTTGACTCAAACTCATCTGATAAAGACCAAGAGATCGAAAAACAATCTAACTTGAGCTTGAAATCGATTTGTTCCAAGGATGAGCAATCGGTAAGTTCTGAAAAGCTACCTTGTGATTAGGACATCGGTAGAGAACGGATAATAAAACTTTGATTCTAAAAGACCTTTGACTACGGAGGTAGACCAAAATATGGTATCTACACTAAGTGTTAGAATTTAATTACAAGTGTACATGTGAGGTTGATAATGTGAATTGGGGCTTTGAACAATGTTTGAAGACTTGGACAATTGAACTTAAAATTGGCAACCTTGTGGTGTAATGAAGAGTGCTTAATTTCATGGATTTGTTTGATGAATTATGGTACTAAGGAATTAATAGAAATATATGTAAATTATTGATGGAATTCCATGTATTAGTTAGGTAATATCATGTATAAATTAAGTAAATGTTGATTTTGTGATTTAGAGTTGTATTTTGTGTATTTAGGATTTGTATATTCTGCCAAAATTGACCATAATGAGATGTGATGAATGATGTTAGTATGTTACCAATCAGAATTTAGGCATGGGGAGCTAAGGTATAGAAATTTGAATGTGTAGTTGATTGGTATTTAAGAATTGTATAAGGGCAGTATGCTTTGGAGCAATAACCCTAATTGTGTGACCCCAATTGGTATGAGGCCAAGTGGAGGTAAAACTAGACATAAAATGTGCCAACTTTCATGTAGAAACATTGTTAAAAATCTGTCACACCCTACTCCTCCATAAGTTATAACATGATCCCGTAGTACACCTAATGAATTACCGTACTTCCCTACCGATAACACATTAGATATACTACAAGGGATTTTAAAATAATTTTCGTGAAATTTAAATCATCACTTAAAATCTGGTGTTATAAAAATTTTTCAAAATTTCGGCAGAGTGTCGGCTGTATTTTGAGAAAATAGTTCTTCAAAACCTGTAAAGAAGCACACTCCCAATATATTTTCTCAAATACAACTTCAATAACTTCATTTGAACTCATAATTCAAATCTCAATAATCAAATCAATTCATTTTCTAACCAATCTCATCATAAAAGAAACATTTCATTGATTACAAGACTCAAAATTAATATTACAGAACTATTCTGGTAAATGAAATCTCAAATTTACATTTACAATAATTTACATTTAATTACATACCAAAATATTTTACAAGATTTTTTATACAACTGCTCAAATAATTACATACATATTATTACATGCATACATCAAAACCTGTGTACATGGGTATACAGGAGTCTGAATGTCTCTTCAAAGAAGCTTACTCAATTGCTCTATGCTCTTTTCATCTGCGACGACATACAAAGCTATCATTGAGTGGTGAACTTCGATGGTGCACAACTATAATTTAAAACATAGTACAATATACCTT